>NC_051159.1:115076344-115229131 GCF_013339745.2 Dermacentor silvarum | reverse complement strand
CAACGCCAAAAGGGACGCGATCGTGTTATCGCCTACGCTAGCCGCCTCCTCACAGCAGCGGAGCGCAACTATTCGATTACAGAGCGTGAATGCCTGGCCCTCGTCTGGGCGGTTTCTAAATTCCGCCCGTACTTGTATGGCACGCATTTCTCTGTAATCACGGACCACCACGCGCTCTGCTGGCTTTCCTCACTCAAGGATCCTACCGGCCGGCTTGGTCGCTGGGCTCTGCGGCTACACGAATTTTCCTATGCGGTAGTCTACAAGTCGGGCCGCCTACATCAAGACGCCGACTGCTTATCACGCTATCCAGTGGACGAACCACCCGCCGACCCTGACACCGATGCCGACGCTTGCGTTTTCTCGGTTTCTCGGCTGCCACAAGTCGCCGACGAGCAACGCCGCGATGCCTCCTTGCGCGCCATCATTGATCGTTTGGAATCTTCGCCTTCTGATTCGTCCCTTCATTTGTTTGTTCTCCGGGATGGTGTATTATACCGCCACAACGTCCGCCCCGACGGTCCTGCCCTACTCCTCGTCATTCCTCGGCACCTCCGGTCAGCTGTCCTCCAAGAACTTCATGACTTTCCAACGGCAGGTCACCTCGGCGTCTCCCGCACCTACGACCGGATTCGCCGACGCTTCTTTTGGCCAGGCCTCGCCCGCTCCGTACGGAAATACGTTGCGGCGTGTGATAAATGCCAGCGGCGGAAAACACCATCGACGCTCCCTGCCGGGTGCCTTCAACCGCTCGACATTCCTTTCAAAAGTCATCGCCGACATACTGCAGTCCTGCTCAACCAGGCACAAGCTGACTACGTCTTACCATCCACAGACCAATGGTCTCACGGAGCGTCTCAATCGAACCCTGACAGACATGCTTGCAAAGTATGTCTCGTCTGACCATACTGATTGGGACCTCGTCCTACCGTATGTCACATTTGCATATAACTCTTCGCGCCACGACACTGCCGGCTATTCCCCGTTCTTTCTGTTGTTTGGCCGAGAACCCACATTGCCACTGGACACATCCCTTCCAACCGCCGCAGCAGAGACCAGCGAATATGCACTTGACGCCATCACCAGGGCTGCCCAAGCTCGCGAAATTGCCCGCGCTCGCCTCCTGACCTCCCAAGCGAACCAGCGGCGTTTGTACGATCGACATCACAGAGACGTTCACTTTTCGCCTGGATCTCTGGTACTCCTGTGGTCACCGACTCGTCACGTTGGCCTGTCTGAAAAACTCCTGTCTCGGTACACAGGCCCATATCGAGTGCTGCGTGCCGTGACTCCAGTTACGTATGAAATCGCCCCAGTCAGTACCAGTGCCCCATCTGCCCCGACTTCCACTGACGTTGTGCATGTCGCACGCCTAAAACCATATTACCCTCCTGTACCCTCTGACATTTAGATGCACCGGGACGGTGCTTCTGCCGCCGGGGATAATGATACATGCATATTGCGTGTTTCTTATGGACGATGCGCGCGGGCGCCCAGACGAATTGCGTTTGGCTCTCGAGCTGTCGGCTGAACTGGCCAGCGCTGCAGCTATCCTGTGTAAATATATTTTGTAAATAGTCTCCAGTACTCAATCCTTCGTTCGCGTAACAATATAATGCTCACACTATATATATTTAATCATATGATATATATATATATATATATATATATATACATGTGTATACACGTATGTATACTGTACATGTGCACAGTATATGCAGTGCTTATATAGCCCTTGTGCACCGCAGCGCCCCTAGCGGTCTCTATGCAAACCAGAGCTACGGACGGACAACGGACGACGAGGGACAAGGCTCAGCCCTAAGGTGCTTCGCCCCTAAAAACAACTAAACTATATAGATTGCGTACAAATAAACCACTGCATGTGACATCCTTCTGAGACCTGAATACAGCTATGAAACATAATCGCTCTTCAAGCTGGTTTTTACGCGATAGCGTTAAGGGCCCCGTCTGGCAGAAAATACGACGTTTAGCGACGGCACCAAATGCATATTTATATAAAAACGTTGCGAGGCGAGAAGGTGGGTAAGATTTCCGACGCTGCTCGACGAGTGTCCTATGCATTCTGATCTCGTCGAACACCTCTGAGCCGCCCCCAGAGGCACCGGCAACACTCACCAACGCCGCGCGCGTTTGGTGCGAACGCGGGCAAAACGCCGACGGCGTCGACAACAGCTCTGCGCGTTGCTGATGCTGCTACATGTCCAAGTTTATACAGCTGATAAAACTACCTTGAGTCGACCCCATGGCTGCTTCGCATACTACTCAGGGTTCCCCTACGGGAAGATGGTGTAATTTTTTTCTATTGCCGGACGTGACTATCAAAGAGTGAGCCCTTAACAACTAGCTTCGCTGTAAAAGGAGAAGGGCCGGGAGGGGTGTCGACGTAAGTCGCGCCATCCAACGCTCGCGTTGGTGGGGGAGTGCGTAAGGCGCAGCAAACAATGGTGGTGTACGAAAAAAAGTTGTCGCAGTTTCACCCGAAAGGCGAAGCATCAATTGCGATAGCAACTTAGTAGAGAGCTATACGGAGTAAGGATAGTAGTTTTATCCGCTGTACAAACTTGGACATGCAGCAGCACCGGCAACACACAGCACTGTTGTCGACGCCGTCGGCGTTTTGCCCGCGTTCGCACAAAATGCGTGCGGCGTTGGTGACTGTTGCCGGAGCCTCTGAAATAAATAGGCACTTGGTGCCGCAGCTAAACGTCGCCTCCCTTCCCTGCCTCCCCCCCCCCCCCCCCACGGCCTTTCGTGCGTCAGAAGAAGGCGCGTTTGCTCTACATATATGGTGATTGTAAAGGAGGAAAGAGACGCCTACTTCTGCAGCCCTTAAGGGAGCACGGCACAGAACGCGCGTTTGTTCTCCGCCGTGCGTTCACTCCCCGTGAAAGCGCGCGTCCCTCGCGCCCTTTCACTCGCACATACAGCGTTCGGCGGCGCGCGGCGACGATTTCATCTCCATTGACGTCATACGGAACCTCACGGCGACGGCGACGGCAACGGCGACGGCGACGCCGACGGCAGAAATCTGCTTTGGAGTGTCCATATAATTGCTATCGCAATAAAAAGTATGTCAACGGAGGAGTGAGGTGTGAGACTAGTTCGCGTTAGCGTTGGTTGTATATACGGAGCTTTGGGCCGCGATTTTGTAGCGATTCCTTCTCCGATGACATTCCTTTTCGCACTTTTCGCGCTTTGTCAGTGGTCAGAGCGACGTCCCGCCCGCGTTATCAAAGCGATCAGCCGGCCGTGAACGGTGGATAAGAGTGGCATATAATTGAGTGGAAGGCATCGCAACAAAATCGCGGCCTTGGTCAAGGACTCTTTTCTGCGAACGCCATCGCCCGTGGACGCCGAGCCAGTACTTTCAGAGCCAGTCATTGTATAACCATCGTCTAAGTCTACTGTGCTACTCGCAGCCGGCACCGAAGCCTCTTTCCCGAGTACGTAGCAAAAGAGTCGGTTTAGCATTTTCTAGCCAAATTCAACATAGCAAATCCCCAATATAGCTAAACCCCAACATAGCAAATCCCACCAGAGCGCCAGCTTTGCTGCACTTTCCTCTTCAAAGGGTGGAGGAGGAGGAACAAGCTTTTATTGTGGAACCAGCACTTTGAGATGGCCGGGCCTAAGCCTCCCATGAGGGGACGTCGAGGGCTTGCCTCGCCACAGCCTCACGGGCGTGCTGGGTCGCCCAGGTTTGGTCGTCGAGGGCGGAGCTCCGCAGAACCTCACGCAACCTCGACGAGAGGGTCGTGGTGTTAATGTGCGTGTAGTGTGCTGGGCACTCCCACAGCATATGCGGAAGCGTAGCCAGGTGAGTGGCACAGCACCGGCAGTTGGGGGTACTGTAAACTTCAGGGAATATAAGGTGGAGGCGGGCGGGTGAATGGTACGTATTTGTTTGTAGCAGACGCAGGGTGTTAGCCTGCGCCCGCCTGAACTTGGGGTGAGGTGGGGGGAAGGTTCGGCGACTAAGGTAAAATGCCTTAACGAGATCGTTATAAGTAGTCAGATTGTCCCTGGTGTCCAACTCGTCTCCAGTGTCTCCGGCGCGGTTGACTAGGCCTCGCGCAGTGGAGTGGGTGACCTCGTTGAGGTTGGGGAGGTGTGGGTGGACAGGGCCCGCGTGGGCCGGGATCCATGTCAGGGAGGTCATGATTTCTTTAGAGTGTGGTGCCTGGCGGAGTATACGAAGAGCTTGAGGAGAAATACGGCCTTTGCTGAAGTTAGTGACGGCTGAGCGAGAGAAACACACGATGGTGTGACAGGTGGGATCAAGAGTGGCCAGGGCGATGGCCACTTCATCAGCCGTTTCGGCAGTGGGGGTAGTGACGCTGTAGTGACTACCCCCACAGGGGTGGAAGGGCTCTGGCATTTCGGAATTGACCAAACATGTCAGCATACAATCGTATTCCTATAAATGTCCACACTGCGATCAATGTGCAACGCTATACCACATGGTATGGGCTTGCGCAAACACACCACAGCTCACACCCGACCACACGGCAATGGGAGGCAGCGCTGTCCAGCTCTTACTCGACGGACCAGCTCAACCTGGTCAACGAAGCGAGAAGGGCAGCTAAGGCCGCTGGACTCCTGGACTGAGGGGACCACCCACTGCAGAGTGGAGGAGCTACCTACGCTCGCGTGCTCGTTTGATTAAAGTCTATTCTCTCTCTCTCTCTCAGCAGGCAATCCATACAAGTATTTATTTACGAGGCTTACTTTATTTATTTCCAGCTGGTGTCTCGTTTGACCAGTTACTCGGCTTGCAACGACTAGAACTAGGCACCAGGTCTTGCGTTTCTTCACTTTTGTTATAGAGCATGTTTCTCAAGTACGTCAGGCACCGGCAGATACGGTGTATTCGAAACTTTCTCAAGTGTCTGCCAAACAACTAGCACTATAAAACTATAGATCGAAGCTTTCGGTGACAAATGCACCTAGGCTCACATGCAAGTGACCTACATGCACAAGATTAGTCAAGAGCAAATCTCTCACCTTGTGTCTTCACGGTACAGTGGCTTCTTGCTGTTCGATGCTTGGTGACAGGAACCTAAAAAAAAAGGGACATACTCCAATTAATCGTTCATTCTTTCAGCTATATGAACAACAAACCGCGGTGATGAGCCCCCTCCCCCCCCCCCCCCCCCCCCTTCTCGATGCATTAAGGTATGTTTTATATTAGCTACCAAATCTTACGTGATGGCTGTCTAACGTGCCATTACGCAACGTGTCGCTGTGATGGCACCGGTGTTGCAATACTTTTAAGTGCTTTCAAGTGTCGTACATTTAATTGCTTTGTTAAAGGGATACGGACACAAAATCTGAAAATTTTATGAAAATGCTGAAAATGAATCTTCAGTGTGTGATTACACGGAAAAGAAGTAGTCACTTAGCTCATTTTTGAGCCTATGGCTTTATTTTTGGCGTTTTTGTGAGCGCACGCCTCGCCGCCCGACCCGCGGGAGTTGGAAGGCGTGACGTGACGAAACCCTCGTCGGATAGCCAGCCGCCGGCCGCGGTCATTCGAAGCGCGCCGACGCCGCCATCGCGAGCATGGATTCGAGGTCTGGTGCGTCTACCAGCGATGAGTACACGTCTGAAGATGAGGACCATTCCAACTTGGCAAGAAATATTACCGCTTACGGTTACGAGCCTTCCGCGTCAAGCGACGAAGAGCAGGCGGCCGTGCAACTGCCGGTCAGATTTTCGCGAACCGTAGCGCGAAGATTTCGCTCTGCACCAGACACTTATGCAAGAATTATTGGTCATTTCCGGGTGTAAATTTTCGGCAGTGGCGTAATCGTGTTGCTGCCGAAGATTTACACCAGCAGCGAAGTAGAGTACACTTGGTTACTGCAATATTAGCTGTTTTTGTCTGTCTGAGCTCTGCGCCATCAGGTGGCAGCACCATACAGGCCGCTCACGTAGTCACGTTTACGTTCCACCCGAACGCCCCAACGCCCGCGTTTACCCGATTACCGGACAAGCTAAAGCTCTCTAATAGGCAGATATCCAAAGTTTACGCACCTTCTCGTCTCTGGGAAACGTGTGCGACGGCGTGTAACGACCGACGATGTTCTTATAACAGCAATGTCTGGGCATTTCTTTCCGCCGCGACGAACGCGTCAATACCGAGCGACGACCGCGAGAAGGCGCATGTAAGACGCACCACCTGCGTGGAGCGCCGACGGGGATAGTGTTTCAGACGGACCACGTGCGAAGATCGCCGAAAGGGGTTAAACAAACGCTGCAAGGCACCGGCACCCCTGGAAACACTGCGACAGCTGTGGCCGACCTTTGCCGCGGGTGGTGTTATGACGTCAAATTTCAGCTTCTGCCGGCGGCCGCTTGGAGGCAAGGTGCAACAGGAAATTGCAAAAATAAGATGTTTCTTGTTCTTTTTTTCTTGTTGTATTCGTCATTTTCAACAATTCAACTTTTGTTCCGACGCAAAAAGCCACCCGCCAACTTTTGAGTCCGTATCCCTTAAAAGGGACCCTAAAGACAAACGTCATTTCACTGGTAGCAGTAATTTACCCATCTATACAATAACAAAGACCCCCCCCCCCCCCCCTTACCCCGAGAAGAGGATTTGTAAGCCAGAAAAGCCGCATAAGAAACGAGTGACGAAGCCGCGTCGAAGTTCCCGTACCAGATCGCTGTGACGTCATAGATTGTGACGTTGCCTGCTTGGACGTAGTTATTTGTTTATCGGTATAAGCGAACAACCTTGTATTCTAATATACACAAAAATATACATATATAATGAAACCGTTGTCACAAAAATAAGGAAAATAGAGTTTTTACGGGCTACCTCATCAGTTTAAACTAATTTATTGTTTGTGTTTAGTGTCACTTCAAGTTTTGTCTTTTTTGACTGTCTTGCAATGAACGAACCAATAAGCGCGGCCCGTTTGCTAGCTCGTAACTGGTTCGTGTAGTAAAATGGAGATAGCATGCAATCACTAGAACACAAAAAACACTCGAGACTACTTACGTGTGGAATATTAGTCCCTGTGGTGAAATGTTTTTTTGCCGCGCAAGCGCTCGCCTGCGTTTGAACTGCATGCGCATCGGTAAGGACAAATCAAAACGCGCCAAGCATCTCAACGCGCTCGCTTGCCCGCGAAGAGTTCATAACTCGAAGAACCGCTCAGCAGCGTTCAATTGGACATTCATGCGTTTTATTTTATACACTCACTTTATAAACTCATGACAGGGCGCCACCTCCTCCCCATTGCCTGTGCCGTAACGTGCCCAACGACGCAGGCACTAGGCCACACATTAGTCAGCCAGATAGCTGCGACGTGACGTGCGCAATGACGCACGCACTAGACACATCTTTAGTCAACCGCCGCCGTGGCGCTGCCGCAGCGTCGGGGAAGCGTGCCTGTCTCGCACTCCCGATGCCCGAGTTCGATTGCCATACAGGCTGAAATGTGCCAATTTCTCTTTTTAAAGCCAATAATTCATTTTGTTTACAGGAACCTCCCTAAGAAATTTGACGTCAATATGAAACTTTTTCACGTGTTTTTACTTTTTTGCGCTATCGGCAATTTTCGGTACCATCTTTCGGTCACGCCGACTACGCCGACGGTTTTTCGCGCAATGGGGCATATAATCCAACTTGCGATTCCCTCCGCTGTATCACATATGCTTTAAACAACCTTAACTGATGCATTCCTAGCGCGAATATTTTGCAAGAGTAAACTCACTTACGCATATGAATATTTGCGTCTATATATGCGTCTCAAGACCAGCGTCTGAATATTTTCTGTTCTTTTTTAGAGTGCAACTCTTAGGCGCCCGTACCTGCGTTTCACGTCGGCGTCGTTCCTTGGCGTAACCGAGCGAACGAGCACAGCGAAAGATGAAAGGGCCAAGAGGGAGCGCAGCGGGGAATGAATGACGGCGATAGCGACGAAAGCGTGAGGAGGAAATCAGAGTGAGGTGCAGCGGCCCCATGAGGCGGAAAGCGGAGTAGGAGGGTATGGCGAAAATGTGAGAAGAAAATTCACCGATGATTACGATACCCATAATGCAAAATTTGAGCGCAGCTCTATACGTGTTTTCATTTCATTTCACCTGGCGCGGACAATCTGCCTCGTGCGCCACCTTGCAAACGGAGCGAAGTGTGGCGCGATTGCCTCGCTAATCGCGCGTTCGCGAGAGGCAGCGCGTACGTGGGTGACGCGTGTGCGCGATTCACAGTAGTCGCCGCAGACACACCTGCGCTCGTGCAGCACTTTGTTTCCATATATGGTATCGGTGGACGTGCTCGCCGCCTGCCATCGGTGAAGAGACGACGGAGCGCTACCCTTGTTTTTTCTGCGGTTTTACGTGCCAAAACCAGCTCTGATTATAAGGCACGCCATAGTGGAGGGCTCCGGATTAATTTTGACCACCTGGGGTTATTTACCGTGCACTACAACGCCAGCACATGTGATTTTTTGCATTGCCCCTCCATCGAAATGCGGCCGCCGAGGCCGGGATTCGATCCCGCGACCTCGTTACACTCTGGCACCAACTCACAGCGCTCGTCGCCGCACAGCTCGTCTTGTGCGGCACTACGCTTTTCTTATCACGCTTTCGCCATACCCTCCTCCGTTTTCAGCCTCGTGGTTCCTGTGCACTCTCCTCCTTGCGCTCTCTTCGCTATCGCCGTCTTTCGTCCCCCGCTGCGCTCCGCGTTCGCTCTTTCATCCATCGCTGTGCTCGTTCGCTCGGTTACGTCAAAGGACGCCGAGGCGCGGCGACGCTGAATGCAGGAACGGGCGCCTAAGATCTGCGCTCTAAAAAGCGTAGTGTCGCACAAGACTAGCTGACAAAATTGATTGTCGTAAACAATGTAACACTTTCACTCAAGCTGCAAACTCGTATATCCCATTTAGCCACTCCAGATGTGCTCTTTCGGATGCAGATCAATGAACTGTGATCTGATTTTGGGGCGCAGGTATGATCGTAAGCTTTGTGTTTGAGTTTACTGAAACTTGCCTTAGCTTCGGGAATTCTTTATGACTATGGGGTCATGAATTACAAACTTTCGCGCCTACAACAACCAAGGACAAAGAAAAGGAGCAACACAAGGACGAGCGCTCGTCCTTCTGTTGCTCCTTTTCTTCGTCCTTGTTAGTTTTGCGCACAAAAGTTAAAAAAAATGAATCTGTTCCAACTAGGCCGACTCGCTGTTATGAATTACAGGTTTGATTTCAAATGCCTTTAGAATTCTGCTTTCTGTAATAGATGAAGCAATTTTTATTCAAATCTTGCAGTTCAGTATTTGTCCAATTACAAACTTTGTGCTTTTCACGTCCATTTAATAGGGCAATCGCAGGGAACCTCGAGAAAAGAATGGCGAGTTCAACGCCACCACTGAAACACGTGGCCCGGGTAGACCTGCCCCTCGTCGCCCTCCTGAGTTTTTAATTACCGGCGTTCACAGGAAAAAATGGAGAAAATCACCAGCAGCCCTGTCGAGAAAATTGGAGTAAGTGAATATTGTCGTTTGGTGTATACTTGACTTACTATTTTTCCTTCCCTTTCCTACTACTTTTCCTTCCCTTTTCTTCTACTTTTGCTTCCCCTTCGTGCAACTTTTCCTTCCGTTGCGTTGTTTTCCTTCCGTCGCTGTTGTCGCTTGCGTTCGATGTGTCGAGTTTGCTCGGCGACGTGGTTAGCAGCATTCGCGTGCCATTGCCGCTTGCGATTCTTCGAAATTAAATTGCTTCAAAATTAAATGTGTCCGTCACGTAAGATAATGAATGGCTCATACCCCCTTAACCAATGGCTCAAACCCCCGTAAACGCGGCATCCCCATTACGACGACAGAAGTGAAATTCTACGCTTGAATGATGAGCGGCAACGGAGCCAGCTAGGGAAGACGACGACGACGACGAACGTGGGAGCAGCGGCACAAGCGCGCGTGCCGAGAACGAGCGTGAGCTCAACTCGAGGGGCGCCATTACAGTGTACTAGTTCTAGTACACTGTAGGCGCCATCGAGCCAGCTGCAGAAAAAGACGACGACGCTCGCGCCAATACTGATGATGATAGTTTTCTGGGGACGAAAACCTAGCCATAAAAAAAAAATTGCTTTAAAGCATTGCAGCTGTAGGACGTATCACCACTTACCTTCCTTCCTAAAGTAGTCCAGCAGTTCAATCGCCTTCTCGGGCCCAACAATGGCTGAAAGCTTGCTACCCTCTATTTTATCGATGTCGGCTTCACTGGTGACGCCCGCTGATTTGACGTATTCCAGCACCGATTTGAGCACTTCACTGGTGATGTCCGGAATGACGACCCACACGTGACGAATAAAGTCTTCAACAGTCCACGGTTTCGTCCCATTGTCGAGGTCATTAGCGGCAGCTGGAAAGCAGCAGGTAGAACGAAATTTACTACACCGCTTGGTAATAATGAATCATATCGAAAATCACTAGCTGTACTCAACGACTTTAAGCCAGAGGATACAAGCAGTGGCATAGCCAGAATTGTTTTTGTGGGAAGGGGGAGGTCTCCCGTTTGCAAGGGGGAGTGAGGGGGGACAGGAGGGTCGTTTCATGCTATAGACCAGAATTTCTCACGTCCGTAGGCGGCCGCGATGTTTTTGTTATGATGATGATGACGGTGAGAGGACTGCGGAAATAGCGCGGGTGGCAGCGGGCCACAGAGCGCTTGTGGTAGTCAGTCGTCTGCTATGGCTGGTTCCGAACGTGCTGCAGCCGTGTTGTCGTGTCTGAATGCCTACAAGTGTATCTTCTTTAATGCGATCACATTTCAGATGACAGAAATACACCGCGGAGATAATTTAGTGATAGCACCCTGCCTCGACGTCTGCTTCGACGGAGCTGTTAGGCTGCAATTGGCCGGCAGGAGCAGATGTTGGGAGTTTGCGACACTGGCAGGGAAAGCAGGAACGGACGTATCTCGCGATGCTAGCAGAAAGGCCAGGCCAATAGAAACGACTTCGAAGGCGGTCATAGGTTTTATGGAACCAAAGGTGGCCAGCTGTCAAATCATCGTGAAATGCGTTGAGGAAATGAAGTCGAAGAGAGCGTGGTTTAACTGGAACCCAGGGTTGCCCGTCAGGAGGGTAAATGCGGCGATGCAGCATGCCATCCTCCAGCTTAATGTGGGCGAGTTGGCGATGGAGGCGCGCGTTAGGTGGACGAGAAGCCCCAGCTAAGTGAGCAATGAGGCGTTGACAGTACGGGCCAGCCAGCTGACGAGAGGCGAGTGGCTGCTAAAGGCAGTTGGTACGAAGACGATAGGCAGTTGGCCACGAAGGAAACCATAGCAGTGTCGGTCGAACTGGTGACGTGCGAAGCGATTGCAGAGGCGTCAAGCGGGGCCGTAGGAAGCGGGCAGCGAGAAAGAGCGTCGGCGTCTTGGTGTTTCATTCCCCAGACTTGTAAATGATTTCGAAATCATACTCTTGGAGGCGTAAAATCCAGCGACCCAGGCGCCCTAGACAAGTTCTTGAGCGTGGAAAGCCAGCATAAGGCGTGGTGGTCCGTAACGATGGTGGAATGACGGCCGTGGAAATATATAAGGACGAAACTTCTGTATCGACAAAACAACTGCCAGGCACTCTTGCTCAGTGATCGTATAGTTCTCTTCGGAAGCGTCACGTGAGTACACGGCTGGCGTATGCAATGACTCTCTCTCGCGAAGAGTTATCGCGTTGCAGAAGAACAGCACCTACTTTTAAGAAAAGAAAATAGCCCACGAACTTTAACTTTAGGACTATATGAGTTCGAAACCAGCAAAACACTGCATGCAGCTGATATGACAAACGTAAAGGTCATGAAAAGAACAAGATGAGGACAAATATTTTAAAGAACTCTGTATACATTTCTGCACATATGCAACGCCCAGGGAAATACCTCAATGACGCAGTCCTTCGTTGCAATAGATTGCGCAGGAGCAGCTGTTACCGGTCGCGTATTGTAATTACAGCGAGATTATAGTCGCAAGAGTGAGTACATATAAAAAGCAGGAGTTCTGCAAATATACATTAGAAATGCGAAGATAGAATGGCATATACAAATGCGAAGATACAATTCCCGATAAAGGGCAAAAAATTGTCGCTGGAAACAAAGTTCACTGCTTGTATACACAAAAGCTCACAACAAGATATTTAAATATACGTATAAGTATCCAGTAAATATACGTATTTAAGCAAACGTCATTGTACATAATGCGTCCAAAAAGACAAATAAGCACGTTGCGCCGTCACAGATAGTAAACTTTGCGCATAGAAAGACAGACGATCCAGGCAAGAACAAAACTATGACCGCAAAAATTGTTATATGTACTTGGGCCATGCGGCGGTCGCGACACCACCATATGGGTAGAATAATAGAGAAATAATGCAGAAATCAGTACGAAAATGTTTAATTTAACTGCCCGCAGAGCGGAAACCAATATTCTGCACCCAATATTAAAGAAGGGTATTGCTTCGGTTCAAAAAAGAAGTAAAAGCAGGCAGCTAAAAAGAAAAGGCCAAACGAAAGCCACAGATGATGCGGCAAGTTGAACTACCCAATATCCGAGTGTGTTTGTTGGGAAACGCCGCGTGGGTCGGGCTTTCAATTCGCAAGGTCGGTCAAAGTTAGTTATTAATGTCCTCGTAATTTTCGTATTCGCATGATAATTTTGATCATGATGCTAACTGTTAGAATAAACGGTGAAAATTTCGGCGGTTTTAAAAGCTAATGAACAGTCATACGTTTTCATAATTACGAGTTTATGGACCTGAAGGAACAGAGCTTTTTACTTGTATTGATTTTTGCTGCTTCGCTATCTAAAGGACAAATTTCACTCGGCGGAGAAGTTTAGCGAAGCGGTCAATAACTTCGGACACGTTGATGCCGACGTCTCTGTGGGCGTTTGAAGCGCCAGCCTAACCATGCGTTCCTAGACACTGTAGAGCGCAAGTAGGTTTTTAGTAATCTCATGTTAAAAATATTCTCTCTGCGCTGGCAGTGGTCACTGGAATGGTGACTAGAATCTGAAAAAGTTTGTACACATTTACATAAAACCTGCAGTCACAATGAGATAGGCCTCTATTCCGGCGCTAAAACCTAAAAACACTCCCTCTATGTCGTTGGCATCCTTGTTTAGGTACCTTGCCTAAACATTAAGCTCTTCGATTCCAGCAATATCCGTCGTTTCGTAAGCAAGTATAGAGAAGCAGCCTGCAGCGTTTACTTTGGCGTCTAGGTTTTCTTTGATAATTTCACCACAAATTTCTATAATTTAGTTTTGTACATCTGGGCTTAAATACGAGGCATTACTGGGGCAACTTTCCAAATGGTTCTTCAGATATGTGTCTCGACAATCAGCTCGCATGCGAAGAAGCACTCTCAAAATACCAGTATTTTCAGCGGAGGCTTTGCTTGAATGCATAGGACCAATGTCCCTATGGCCTTTGAGAGCCAAACCTTGTTGCCCGTAAAAAAGAACTGCCTTAATAATAGGCCGTTAACGTTCGTCTGTTTTCTTTGCCTGCACTGGTCCAGCTGATCGATCACATTGGGCGTGCTTTCTGAAAATGTTTGGAGAAAACTATCAGCTTCCAGCTGACAGTCATGGTGATACTTAGTATTTTCGTGTGTGTAAGATTGCGAGCGCATGCTTCCATTTCTGTAACGGCTTGGATACGAGGGCTCCAGTGCGCGCATGTTGGCCCAAGTTTATAAGAACATTAAACCTATAAAGTTCCAGAATTGAAAATCTAAAGCACGCCTTTGGAAATGTCAGTGCACCTTTCGCGTCAAAAGCTTATAAGAACTTTATACCCATAAAGTTTAGGAATTGAAATCCATGCGCTCCTTAGATTCCGCGGACGCTGCGAGATGCCGCAACGCACCCGCTCCCTATCGTAAAGCCCTTGAAGCTTTGTGCTCGGATGGGGCTCCTTGCGTTATGTGACTCCAAGTGCAGGGGCCTTGCCAGGAAATCCAGCCCCATGCAGTTCGTAATCTGCGTGCCGAAATGTCTTTTGGAGCGTAAAAAAAGTTGTCGCAGTTTCACCTGAAAGGCGAAGCATCAATTGCGATAGCAAATTTGTAGAAAGCTATACGGAGTAATGATAGTAGCTTTATCAGCTGTATAAACTTGGACATGCAGCAGCACCGGCAACACGCAGAACTGTTGTAGACGCCGTCGGCGTTTTGCCCGCGTTCGCACAAAATGCGTGCGGCGTTGGTGACTGTTGCCGGAGCCTCTCCCTTCCCTCCCTCTCCCCCCCCCCCCCCCACGGCATTTCGTGCGTCGGAAGAAGGCGCGTTAGTGGTAAGTGGTTCTTGAGGGAAAGGGAAAGGTTGGCGCTATCTTCTGCAGCCCTTGAGGGAGCACGGCTCAGCGCCAGGAAGAAGGCGCGTTTGCTCTACATATATGGTGATTGTAAAGGAGGAAAGAGACGCCTACTTCTGCAGCCCTTAAGGGAGCACGGCACAGAACGCGCGTTTGTTCTCCGCCGTGCGTTCACTCCCCGTGAACGCACGCGTCCCTCGCGCCCTTTCACTCGCACATACAGCGTTCGGCGGCGCGCGGCGACGATTTCATCTCCATTGACGTCATACGGAACCTCACGGCGACGGCGACGCCGACGGCAGAAATCTGCTTTGGAGTGTCCATATAATTGCTATCGCAATAAAAAGACATTGTAGACACAATCCAGAATGATTCCCGGCGGAGGTGTTTATTATACATAAGGAAGAGACGCTTAATTCTGCAGCCCATAAGGGAGCACGGCGCAGCGTCGTAGGGGATAGGGGGAGTAGGAGGTAAAGAAAAAGAGAAGAGAGATAGTTCAGGGGGCTCGTCCGCACATGGGTAGGCAGCAGAGGCGGCAGGGACCGGCAAGGGCAGGTACCTGCCGCCTCTGCTGCCTACCCATGTGCGGACGAGCCCCCTGAACTATCTCTCTGCCCGGTGGTTGCTTTGGTCAGCGGTGCATACCAGCACGAAAAAATTTTGGGGGGGAGGGGCTGAAGCCCCATCAGCCTCCGCCCCCCTCCCCCCTGGCTACGCCCCTGCACGGCGGTGAGCAAACGCGACTTCCCATTGGAAGGGGAGCGGTGGGCGAGGAGGGCATCGAGGCACCCTAGACCAACTTTTCCTAGACTGTGCGTGTGCTTGAGCCACTCTCTCACTTGCGGTGCATGCGCGCAGCCGTGCCGGCCTCTACCGCCGACTCTCTCTGGGCTCTCGCCCGCCTCTCCCCTAACAGTGCCGACAACGCGTTTAGCCGTTCGTCACGTAGCCAGCGTATTGACAGCGGTTGTGTGCGGTCACACAAACAACGCGCAGAACTGTTGTCGACGGCGGCGGCGTTTTGTCCGCGTTCGTACCGAACGCGCGCTGCGTTGGTGACGTGCTTATGAAGAACGTGCCAACCTTTGTCGTGCACCCTATGGCGGTGTACCGTAACGACCATAAGGCCATGGTATCTGTGGTCACTGAATAAATGAAAACCACCGGATCATATATATTTCGCCATTCTTTAATAGTTAAAATAACTAATTGCACCATCACATCTTAATAGTCATAATTGGAAATACATAATTCCCACCATAGTACAGCTTCGCTGGTCTTCCATCTCCACCCTAGTGGACTGGCTGACTTTTTTTCGTGATCCCCTTCCTATTCGATATATCCGGGTTCCACTGTACTTGTCAAAGCAAATCTAGTAGCGACGCGCGAATGTATACGCCGCGGGCGAAAATTCGCTGTTGAGCGCGATCGGAATCAGCGCACCGAACGCAATTGCTTCTCGGTTGGATCCTTTAATTTTTTTTTAATATTGTCTGTGAAGTTGGAGTGCGGCCCTTACACGGGTGCGGCACTTACACGAATTTATATGGTAAGAATCTTTCTTTTTTTATTGATATGATATGAGGAGATGTTGACGCACAAATAAGGCGCCGGCTACTCCTTAGCTCTTGAATGGGTCTAACCTACAAATTACAGGGTTTTAAATAGCCTTCTCATATAAGCAACGTTTGCACAGCAGCACGACAAAGTGAAAAAATGTGGTTGATCCCTCTTATATAGGAATCGGTATAGAACACGAAAGTGAAACGTGTCTTCACAGAAGTAGTGTAATGTTTATTGCACATTGATATATAATGTCTATTGGTGTTTTGTGGCTAAAGCGCCCTTAGGCGTTGATGCACCCACGCTGACGCCTGGTGGCACGTCTCCTCCATCACGACTACCAACGTCGATGACCATGAGCAACCGTCGTGCATATGGAAGCTGCACTACGCTGCACACGCTAGCACAACGCGAAAGACGAAGCACGTAACTGACACACTAATACAACGCGCAAGACAAAGCACGTAACTGAATCGTCACCGAGTCAAATCAGCGCGTACAGCGCGTCGTAATTGCAGCCTCCGCGATCAACTTCAGAAACATTTTCAGAGCTAATTGCGGAGGCCACGCTCCGCTGTGCTGAGTACGGTGAACGCCACCTAGGTGGCGTTGGTAGTGCTTCTTGATGCCAGCGTCCCTTCGAATGCTGGCATCGAGGCGTCGTAGTGCTGAGACCACCGAAGCGTTCACTGTCGGTGCGCGTTAGTGTCATAATGCAGTACTTCTCTTTTCTGCTCGTAGGCGGCGGCACCGCCCCGAGCAAGAGCGCGGGTACACGGAGGAGTGTTAGATATATAAGGCGCGTCTGTGTAGCTCTCTGCAAATGCGTTTGTGGCGCAATGGGTTAAACGCTCGGCGATCTATCGTCGCGGACCGAGAGGTCGTGGGTTCGATTTCCAAATTTTGCATGTTTGTGGAACTTTTTCTTCTGGTTTCTTTCTTTGTATTATGTTCTATGACGTATTTCCGTGACGGAAATACGTCAGTGAAGTCTTGGTGGACCCCGGCATAAAACACTTTCGTGTTAAAAATGTATACAAAGTTCTTGAAAATATTTGTCCTCAGCTTGTTCTTTTCATGACCTTTACGTTTGTCATATCAGCTGCATGCACTGTTTTGCTGGTTTCGAACTCATATAGTCCTAAAGTTAAAGTTCGTGGGCTATTTTCTTTTCTTAAAAGTAGGTGCTGTTCTTCTGCAACGCGATAACTCTTCGCGAGAGAGAGTCATTGCATACGCCAGCCGTGTACTCACGTGACGCTTCCGAAGAGAACTATACGATCACTGAGCAAGAGTGCCTGGCTGTTGTTTTGTCGATACAGAAGTTTCGTCCTTATATATCCCCACGGCCGTCATTCCACCATCGTTACGGACCACCACGCCTTATGCTGGCTTTCCACGCTCAAGAACTTGTCTAGGGCGCCTGGGTCGCTGGATTTTACGCCTCCAAGAGTATGATTTCGAAATCATTTACAAGTCTGGGGAATGAAACACCAAGACGCCGACGCTCTTTCTCGCTGCCCGCTTCCTACGGCCCCGCTTGACGCCTCTGCAATCGCTTCGCACGTCACCAGTTCGACCGACACTGCTATGGTTTCCTTCGTGGCCAACTGCCTATCGTCTTCGTACCAACTGCCTTTAGCAGCCACTCGCCTCTCGTCAGCTGGCTGGCCCGTACTGTCAACGCTTCATTGCTCACTTAGCTGGGGCTTCTCGTCCACCTAACGCGCGCCTCCATCGCCAACTCGCCCACATTAAGCTGGAGGATGGCATGCTGCATCGCCGCATTTACCCTCCTGACGGGCAACCCTGGGTTCCAGTTAAACCACGTCTCAGTAGGCGTCTTATTGCACATATATAATTTGTATATGTTCTCTTCATGATATGAAGGATAAATATTAACTGCCGCTGGAGCAGAACAGTTGCACCTGTTTCTCACTAGGTTGATGATTAATATACAGGGTGTTCATTTTTATGTTTTACGGAATTTTTAAATATCGCCTGTGGCAGGTAGCATAATTCTTATCGTTGAGCTGGGCTATTCGAAGAGGCGGACGTTGGTAGCACAAGAAATCACAACACATTGAACTAATTAGCAAAATTTGACTAATGAACTTCTTAGTTAATTACTTTACGACACATATTGCAATTTACGAATTGTTGCCGGTGAATTTGTAAGACGCATCCACTTGAATTTCCAGGATGACACCAGTTTCGAGATATTATTTCCCAAACTGTGGGACTAATTACATGGGCGTTCCAGTTACTTTTGTGCTTCAATGTATAAAACAGCATTTTGGTAAAAAAGAAAGTAAAACAACAGTGCATTATTACGGCGAGTTTGATGGCGCATATCTCGGAACTGGCGTCATTCTGGAAATTCATTCCAAGTGGATACGCTTGACAAGCTCACCGGTTACAATTCGTAAATTGCAATACGTGTCGTAAAGTAATTAACTAAGAAGTTAATTATTAAATTTTTGTTAATTAGTTGAATATGTTTCAATTTCTTGCGCTGCTAATGTTCGCCTCATCGAATAACCCAGCTCAATGAGAATTATGCTATACCTGCCACAGGCAATTTCTAAAAATTCAGTAAAACTTTAAAAAATAGCACCCTGTATATATATTATCATGGCGCAAGGGTCAGTTCAGGCCAAAGAGTGAATCCCCTGGATTCTCGCAGGAATTTGTTACTATTTTTGCTATGGCTACCGTTTTTGCTATGGCAACCATGATCTACGCCAGTTTTCAGTCCAATGCATGTTTGGACTAATGCGTGTACCTGCAGTATATTGTGAGCGTGCCGTTCTATATCACATCTAATCGCAATGTCTTGAAGCCGGACGCGTGCCTTCGTTTTTCGTTAAACTGTTCCTAAGTCCTTATATAGTACCTCGAAGCCAACCGTGACTTTGGAATCAGTTTTAAAATTACAATACTACTTACAGTATCGAAAATAGAGATATAGCTTTACGTTGATGGCATCACTAAAAGTAAACATTGCTCTAGCAAAAATATAAATATATAAATAAAATGAAAAACTCTATTCTCAACAAAAAATATACTCTTGCTTTCCACTCTTACGGGGATAATAATTTCAAAGCAATAACCTTGCACTGGATTTCGTTACTAATACTGTTGGCTCTTGGCGACTGTTGAAGGTGGCTACACATTTAAACTATGCGCTGGCCCTCGAACCAACTAAGGAATCCATTCAAACTACGTAGTATTGTGGCGCGCACTATTGAATAAATAACAGTGACCGCTGTAAAGGGGATGAAATAAAACACCACAGCTGAGTAACTTAATAGGCCCACAGTTAGGTTTTTACCTAGATTGAAAATTGGACCTCGAGGCCCAACTGTAAAGTCACAACGGATACTGTGGTCTGTTCCACTTCTCAGGACCGTAATCTGAAACCTTATATTTTCCTTCCAATTCTTTATTTCTTACCATGCGCTGTAGCGTTGAGCGGTTTAAGACAATCGCGAAGGTGGAAAATATAGTTGAAATTCAACGGGCCGCTTAAAATTACGCTACGTGATGGCGACGCTGAAGAGAAGCAGCGGAATGCCAACAAATCATTTCGAACAGCTATAATAGTCAGGTGAGAGGCAATCACTGACCCATGATTGATGCGATGCCGAGGTGCAGTTGAAGAGACAGCCAAGTCGACAACTCCGAACCACTCTGGGCAACGGAATTCGACGGATGCGGCAAACCGTGTCTTCGTCACAGCCCGTCAAAACGTGTTCGCACTGGAATGCGTTAGGCCACCAGACTTATTTGAGGGAGAGAAGTGCGTCCGGTTGCCACTCTCGGCGCTAGTATGGTTCATCTTATTCGCCCTCTTCGTTTTCTCCTATTGGTCCGCGCTATCACTGCCCAATGCGTTGCTTTCATTGGTTGCAAGGAGGGCGGGCGCATGCGTCAACGCATCACGTGACGCATTAACTCTGCGGTTGCCGCCGTCGCCGCAATCGTTGCTTCCTCCTTATGAGCGCAATACTTCCTGAGCATATAGAGTAATTAAAGTGCGCGCGAGTTTCATCTGCTCCAACGCGGCCGGCCAGTAGCGGCATCTCCTTCCCATTCGTCATTTTCAGCCCTATCGGTCCGCGCTATCATTACACAAGGCGCTGCTTACACTGTTTTCAGTCCTATCGGTCCGCGCTATCACTACACAAAGCGCTGCTATTATTGGAAAACGGTTTGCAAGGAGGGCGGGTGCCCATGCGTCAACGCATCACGTGACTCCTTAACTGTGCGGTTGCCGCCATCGCCGCAATCGTTACTAAATCAAGTGCGCGCGAGTTTCAGCTGCTCGAACGCTGCCGGCCAGTAGCGGCATCTCCTTCACTCTCCTCGTTTTCAGTCCTATCGGTCCGCGCTATCAGTATACACAAGGAACTGCTTTCATTGCACAATGGGTTGCAAGGAGGGAGGGTGCGCGTGTGTCAACGCGTCACGTGACCCCTTAACTGGGCGATTGCCAACGTCGCCGGAATCATCACTGCTTCCTTGTGCGCGCGAGTTTCATCTGTTATAACGGTGCCGGTGAGTAGCGGCAGAGTGCTAGCGATCAAGCTTGCTGTACCGCTGCAGACTTTTCCTTCGAGCACGAGTTACTTGGCAAGTGGTGAGTAGCCGCTTTCGACGATCTAATCCAATCTCGACGCGTGCGTGACAGAGATTCCTGTGTTTGTTGTCACTTTTCGGGTATAGAGCTGCAACAAAGTTCCGGATGCGCAATGTACTTGGTGCTTCCCATAGTGTTTCTTTTACAGCGTAATTAAGCTATTGTAGGCCCATTCCAATAGCAGTTTCGGTTGGCGATGTTGCCCGCCCCCGCCGGTGTACGTAGCGGCTGTCGCCAGGCTGCTACCCACTGTGGGGGATTTTCCAAGGAATGGTTCGATGGTCTTGAGGAAGATGAAGGAGGTGTATAAAAAATGCTAGAATGAAAAACATAAATGGCATATTTGATTAGATCAAGCAGGTCAGGTGACTGTTCGTCACCGCCCCGTTTGAAAGGGATGACAATAAATGATGATCCTCATCATTATGGGGGCGTCCACGAAAAAAAAAAAAGCGCCTATACTTAGATGTCTGGAGTGGAGGTGGCTCTCAAAAAGTGCAGCCGGTCGCCGCCATCTTGCTAGGGACAAAAAGTCCAAACCGGCATAGCAGGGGTAGCACCGCGTGGAGGGCATTCGTCGTACTGATTGATTATACGCAGTCGGAACTGCATTTAACTTATGTTGGCATGATCTCCAAGGGAATTGCATCTTAGTAGGGGATGTGAGCGCACCATTCGCGTAAAGTAGACGCCCCTGGTATAACGTTCCGTCTGTAACATAAGCTCTCGTTGTTTGCTCACGACAGGATGCTGTGTGTACGTTTGGTTCAGTTGGGAACGGTTAGGAAGGTGGCTCGGTACTTACATACATGAAATTTACGCATAAAGTTGTCTCTGGCCCATCACTGCGTGTAGCATTATGTTACGCAGCTGGCTCGGTTTGGGACTTGAGGGTGCGCATTTTCCACGACCTTCGCTATTGGGGATGCACGTATCGCGAAATTCCTGGGTTTGTAAAAGAGAAAGCAAGGATACGCGTGCGCAAGAAAGACGAGTGCTCGATCTATGTCAAAAAAAAAAAAAAAATGGGGGGGGGGGGGGGGGGTTGCCAGTGAAGCGTTTACCGAACCAGAACTATCTGGTAAATAAAATGAATCAAAATTGAAATCCAGTCTAGCTCTTTCCTTCTGTACGCATCTGCATACAGGCTTCCTGTTTATTCGCAAATACGTCCCAACTCGCTCAGCAAAACATTATTTCTATTACGGCTTGAACACAAGAGCGGTTGCGCTCAACTCCCAATTACAAGATTGCGAAGTGCTATATGATGTTTCGGTAAGGCCGAAACCCCATATATGAGCACCGGTAGAATGCAATGATTGCACACTTTTCTTTTCAACGACAGTGGTAAGCTCGCAGTCATGATTTGTCATGGCCTGCCTTATGCACTCCATCCCCCAATTTTATTCTTCTGTAAACTTCCTTTTCATGATCAGGGTCCCCTGTGACTAATTTACCTAGTAATATAACCTTACAAATCACAGCTACTTGTTCACTCTATTAACATGTATTAGCTCCCAGAATCTTGTGTATTTCTGCACACATGATACAATAGCATGGCTGTGCACAATCACCTCTTTCCAATCCACTGAAATGAATGAAGGTGGTGTATGTTTGTTACCAAAATGTGCTTCAAGGCATACTGTTGATAATTTTTTAAGCCTTCTGAAAAATAAGGATGAATGTTGAGCCTTACTGGTGTGGAATTTCATAGATTGTAACCCACCATGATATTTTTAAACAAGAAATGATGTCATTATATGGTCAAGCAGTACCACCATTAATACGACTGAGGTGTTGCTTCCTCGGGAAGTCTCACTGCCACCTTCCCAATTTCGTAAATAGTTAGACATGTTCAAGTTAACTCGATAGCCTGTGTTGTATGACAACAAGTAAACCAGATTAACACAACATTCCAGATACCATTCTCTTAATCATTAGGAATACAAGCTAGCACATAGTATGTAGTGATATTATATGCTATTTGTATGTTTAGTGAATTTCACAAAGCAATTTTCTCACCCTTACAACCTTGGCTGATGCTGTCTTTTTTATAATAATTAAGCAATAACCTTACTGAGTGCATAGCTGTGAGTACGATAGCTGACTCATACCAAATCATAGACATGTCTGTTTAGATACTATACGAGTAGGTTGGCCACAATCAGCATAACCTTGAAAGTGAGCTGAACAGGATGCGAGGGCATGCGTATGCAATAAATCTGTTCTATTGAGAGGCTCTACATCTGTCTGAGATATAATGATCAATTCACAGTACATATGGCAGGAGAACAGAATACAGAAACGAATATAACCAAGTTCTCTCGGAAAAGCTGCATTCGCCACTATTATATGCAGCAAAGTGAGACTTCAGAAAACACAACTGTGACTTGGGTGTAAGAAGTAGAGGTGGGCGAATGTACGTTTTTTTTTTTTCACATGCGAATTGAATGAAAATAGTAAGCATCAATATTGAGTGGTCAATCTACGTAATTGGTACTAGTAGTATTTATTCCCATATAGTTAGGTACCACGCATTAACTAGTCCAAAAAGAGAGCTAACTATTAGGGACAAAGGATCAGCTTTAAATGCTAGACTACTAATTGAGATATAAAAAACAACATGAATAGTCTATCAACAACTTTAGAGCCTGGCTGCAAAGAAGCTTTCCAAAAAAGAACGGCGGCTGTATGACTAGCTTTCAAAAACGCGCAATATATTGTTGCCAAAGAAACATCAAAGTTGCCGAAAAAGAAGCCGCTGAAGGACCTACGTGTCGTAGACACATGTGAAATGATTCGTTGCAAGAAAAATACCACAGACTTGCCGCATAAACGAAAATCTGCTAGATCAAGAGACGTGTGGTTGACTTAATCCATGGGCAAAAAAGGCCTATGGGAAATTTTTGTTGTCAATATGACTGAAAGACACTTTCGTCAACGTGCTTACCTTTGGGAGGCTGTATACACTTGTTCACATGCAAGTACCTGTCGCGTATTCATTGTTAAAGAACTTCGACTCATATAATGATATGAAAGCCTCCTTTGATCAGGAGAAAGGAATAGTGCTTTCACATATACATTTCATATATACATTTCACATATATTTCATTTAGAACATCAAGGTTCTCTTTTCCACATTTTGCACGTACTTGTGAAAGAGTGTAAGAAACA
This sequence comes from Dermacentor silvarum, assembly GCF_013339745.2. Classification (NCBI taxonomy): domain Eukaryota; kingdom Metazoa; phylum Arthropoda; class Arachnida; order Ixodida; family Ixodidae; genus Dermacentor; species Dermacentor silvarum. The sequence continues at coordinate 115,205,401 of NC_051159.1, read as the reverse complement.
GCATAACACGTTTGCACACTCCATAGCTGATTATGTCAATGAGATTCCTATTTCATGTGGTAAAGTAGTGCACAGGGCAGATGGGTTGGGACATCTGCGATTCAGACATGCGTCATTGTGTTTGGGCACAATTATTATGCTACTGACCATTGTGGGAATAAAGAAACAACAGGCATTGATTCCCAGTATGTCATCCTGCCACTTGTATCTGAAAAGAAACTATCATTTATGTGGTCAAGCTTGCACTTGGCGTACTTGCATTAAGCATCACGTTTATGTGCCCATATATGTGAACCCCATTTGTAATGAACCGGTGCTTGACGTTATGACGAGTGTCATGTCATTCCTGTATATATTTGTGGTTTTGCACTATACATCTATAAAGCTTTTGGTCGGCATCACACTACTTTTCCTTGTACGTGCGCACCGGATTTCTGTCACAACACCCACTTCGCATCCATGATAAATACACATACCATGTAACTGCAGTAAGCAAAATAGAGTTTTAGAGTAAGGTACCTAACCTGTTTTCATTCCAGCAAACCCCAAGCAAACTTTAGGTTCTTGAGAACACAAGTCCCTTGCATCCTCTGATCTGAGGTTGTTTTCTGCATGCAATTGTTCTTGGGAAATTTTGATCTTTATATCAATGTGAACCTGATAAAACGGATGGCGAGCCAAAACTTCAATTCGTGATACTATTTACCACCGGGGCCAGATTAATCTACGGGTTAAAGGGGCTGCAGTCCCAGCCCCCCCCCCCCCCCCCCCCCCGACTGCCAGGGGGCCCTATGAGAAAAATGCTTCCTTGAAGTTTATTTCTTGGGTACAGTACAGAGTAAAACATGTGAACAGATGCATTTGGATCCCTAGCTCGAGACTCTAGACGATGTGTTTGCAGCCGTATTGGTGGCTTATAGTCATTTGCTGTAGTGCCGTTTCTATGATGTAAGCCATACGTGAACTGAAAAAAGGCGCTGTTTTTCATATAGACAAGTAGATATGATCTGTGTGTATCCACTGTGCAGTGTGGATGTGTTCGTCATTTTTATGCAGCTGGTATCATGGGGCTTGTGCCTATTTAGATGGCGACTGCTTAATGTTTCCACTTTTAGGGGCATGTGGCGTGCAAGCAGTCACAAAGTCTTGTGCATTTGGTGTGGAAGAAGGGAATACTTTTATGTATAACTTTGTCTACTATAGGTGAACCGTTGCAACAATGAGCATTTTCGTCATGTGAATGCTTCTGCCATTTAATTAATATAATTTGTAGCAGTTCTTATCTGTGGAGAAGCACAATACACATAATTTAACAAGGTGTTCCTTAGAAAATATTAATTACTGCATAACCACTATACAGCTCCATACCTCACTGTATTATAAAGATGAGTATTCAGTTGAAAACGCAATTATCTTATAATGGCATGAACGTACACATGCGAAATGCTACAGCAGCCTGGCATCACATTATTGTGAATATTGGTGACATCCAGCAACGTTCTGGGAACGTGCTGTTTTGTAACGTTGCTTCACTGATAGCGTTTACACGTTAAATTGATGTTTACATGCAACGTTGACACAACGTGGGTGTCGGGACGTTGCTGCGACATTTATTTGTGACATCACTTAAACGTATAGCTGGCAACGTACATTCAACGTTGAGGTTGGCTGTTTAACGTTGCCTGACATTTGATACAATCAGGCAACGTTTACACAACGTTCTGTGTTACTTGGGAACCAGCTCACATGAAGCAAGACACAAACACCACATTACGAAAGGCTGCGATGACACGACAATAAAGCTCATCGCTACAGATCGTGTCATCACTTCTCAAATACAAATCAGCACTGGTCAATGCACAAACTTACACGTACGATCTTCGCAGCCATGAAGCACGCACACACAACACCTACGAACACGATAGGTGAGGTGATCGCACTCTTTTCATTTTGGCGCGTACTTAACATGTGTCATGCTTAGAATGTACTACGTGTATGTGATGGCATTGGCGTTTGTAATGCACACGCTAAAAATGGCTCATTACAGACGAAATCGGCGGCTTCATTACTTCCGACCCTCGCGTAAACACAACACACATCGGTCCGTTTCCGTTGACGATCGCACGAACTGAAGAGGTCACGAAGGGCACAGCGGCTTGTTGCGTTCAACAAATATATTTGCGTGTGCTGGATAACTTGTAATGATCACAAAACAAATAAATGGTGCGCATTTCCAGTGTCTTCTCATTCGACGACGCCACTGTCAGAAATTCAGCTACGGTCATCGGCGGGTTCGCACCAGTCTGGCGAAGAGCTCTTCTTGAACATCGCACATAAGAAAGCGAACATTCTTTTCTTCGCAGATGCCGGGGTTGGCGTGGTGGAATAAGCGAGTCATTTCCTCGCTGAAGATCGCGTCGTTCTCGTTCGGTAGCTGAACGCGCTTTTCCGACAGAGCTTGAGCTCGCTCTTTGCGCACGACGCTTCTGAAAGTCTCTCGGAAGCCTCTGCGAAACAGGTCCCACGTTGTTAGCGTGGTTTCTAGGTTATCGAGCCACAACCTCGCGGCATCTTTCAAGTATAAGTGTACTTGGCACAACTTTTCAGCGTTCTAGCTGGTGAATGTCGAGATCATTTCAAAAGTCTCCAGCCAGGTTTCGGGGTCGTCCGACTAGAGTCCACGGAAAATAGGTGGCTCTATATTGGCTGCTGCAGGACGATGGCTGCGGAGGACGCTGCATCTGTCATCGTGGATGCTGACTTGGCCTTGGTTTATCTGGTTGTCAGGGGTAGAAGTGCATGCTCCGGGGGCTCTTTTGTAGTCTGCGGTTAGCTTGATAGTCCGGGTCGACGCTGTTGTAGTCTTCGTGGTTGAGGCTCGGCTCACGGCTTTACAGGAAGTGTCCGGAACACAAACGTTGAAGCATCTCCACCTGATGTCACGTTTGTAGTGACGGCGCACAACACAGTAGCAAGACTGTCAATCACGGAGATACTTTTTAATGGGCGAACCTGTGCCAACAAGAGCATGTGACACTCGGAGCACAATGATAGGGGGGAGTGCAGTCGGTGATCGTCAAAATCTGGGGCGCGATCTTGTACGCGTTCCAAAATGGAACGGAGGCGTTCCGTTCCATCGAGCCGCACACGATTGGTCAATTTCAACCGCGACGTTCAAATTGACCAATCGTGTGCGGCTCGATGGAACTGAACGCCTCCGTTCCATTTTGGAACGCGTACAAGATCGCGCCCCTGATCTGTGGGTCAAGCACGTCGGCCTTTATACATCACTCGTCGAAGGGTTCAGCGTAATCACTGGTGCTCGCATGCCTTCCAGAAGATACAACACTATTGGCGTCGCGCATACAACCCGATTACACAAAGTTCGGCGAGAAATACACAAGAGAAAGAAACAACACTAACGACACGTATACATGTTTATCTTTCACCGGTGGCCGCTTTCCACCAGCTAACAAATGTTAAACGTTATCGCTCGGCGCAGGACGCGCCTGTATCGGAAGTTTCTAGAACGTTATCGATGCTTCTTTGTGTAGCCTGTTTTCACCGACGCTTATGTTATCTGATTGTATGACTGACGCGAATTGTCTAGAACTTTCTGGAAGACACGCGGGCATCAGGGATTAATCTGGAACCTTCGATGACTCAGGTATAAAAGCCGACGCGTTTCGCCGCTGATCAGATTTTCGACGATCGCCGACTGTGTTCGTCGCTTTCGTTGTGCTTCGAGTGTAGCTTGCTTTTGTGGGCACAGGTTCGCCCAATAAAGAATCAGTTTCGTCATACACAGTTTTACGACTGTTTACTTCAGCGTCACTACTACGTGACAATAACATTTGAGCAAGTTCCAAATCACGCAGGCACGTCGCGTGCTGAGCGATAACTTTAATTTGTTAACGGGTGAAATTCAGTCCCCGGAAAAAGGATAAATAAGAACACGTGTCACTATATTATGACGACATGACACAGACCATGGTCACGTTGGAGCAGAACATAGGGAAGTTACGGCACTCAGTTCCCAGGTAGATTTACAAACTAAATGCAGGAGTTGCGCTTGGTAACGTGTGACTGAGTCATGAAGCTTTCGTCCAATTAATTGGTGCTTGAGTGCGTACGCTACCTGATGCATGTGCTCTTTGTGCGTTCCGTGTGCAGCAGCATCCCTCCCTGCCAAAGTTAAAGGCACTCCAAGGAAATGGCAGCCAAAACCAAGGACCTAGTTGCTGCGATCAAAGATGCCCTGCCCCACATAACCGATGAGCGCATGTTATTCCTGATGCAAGAACTTGGAGCCAAGGGCGTGCGATGCAAGGCGGATATGGAGAAATTGGAAGCCGTTGACCTTGTAAATGCGCTGGGGACTGATGACGCGAAGAGACTGGTTGCATTCTTCAATAGTAAGTATTAACACGACTGTATTCTTAAATGAAAAATCAGTTTTGCGGAAGCCCGCAAGGTGAAGAAAGGTTAATGAAAGTTGTCATCCACCCGACGGTAGCGTGAAGCTACCAAGTATAAGTGTTTCTAAAAAAAATCCCCGACGATTACGATACTCCCTAATGCGAAATTTGAGCGTAGCTCTACACGTGTTTTCATTTCGCGTGTCCATATTTTGTATTATGGTTATATAGGTGCATGGTTTATATTAGGAAGAGAACGCTGTGAGTAGCGTAGCTGGCGCGGACAGACTGTCTCGTAGGGCACATTGCAAACGGAGCGAAGTGTGGCACGACTGCCTCGCTAATCGGGAGCTCGCGAGAGGCAGCACGTGGGTGACCCGTGGGCGCAGGTCACAGCCGCCGCCGCAGCCAGACCTCCGTTATAGCACAGCGCTTTGTTCCCATACAGACGACACGCGCTACTCTGGCGCCATATCGTAGCCATCGTCGCCGGACAGCCCGTCTTGCGCGGCACTACGGTTGTCTTCGCACGCTTTAGTTCCACCAACGACGAGAGCGGCCCTTCTTCGCGGGCAAATCGTGCCCCCAGTGTCAGCGGCGACAACACCCAAGGGAGCTTCACATCGAGCTTTACTCGAGGCCGCTTGCTACCGCCCCTTGCGGAAGCAGTGATCCCCGTCACACACGCGGGTACCTCGGATCGACCTCAGTAATTGACGCCGCGCACGAGCGTAGCCCTCCCCACCTCACGCCACCGTGCCCCTCGGAACCGCAGATGAGATCGCCCACGCGGCGGCAGATGCCGTGGCCGCCGGCAACTCAGCGCATGCGCAGGCCGTCTCCCCTCCGCTCCCCCGCCGCTTCCCGCCTCGTGCTCTGTTTTTTCATCTCCCTCTGCGCTCCGTGTTCGCTTTCATCTTTCGCTGGGCTCATTCGCTCCGGTTACGAGGTACAACAAGTCACGCCGACGCTTGCCACAGGAACGGGCGCCTAAAACCTGCGCTTTGAAAGAAAGCTTCGCAGTTGAATAAAAATTCGTCCAGGTTCAAGGTCTAACCCGGCACCCACGCTTTACCAGTGTGGGCGCTCTACCATCTAAGCTAACCACGAGGCTAGCAGATCGCAGCCTGAGGGGGAGTACATCGACAACCTGAAGCATAAGGACAGTGATTATGGCATGGCTTTGTGGCTTCACGCTTAAGTTGGACAAATGACAATTTCTCCGTTCAAAGTTTCCTTTGAACGTCAAAACATCAAGTTCGCCTTTGATGTCTGCTCAAGTCGGCTGCTTGGTTGCCGCATAGACATTTGTCACTTCCTCTGAGGTGGCAGTTTAATGGTGTTTTCTTTCCCTTTCCCGTTACAGCTCCGGAACCCATAGATGAAATCATGGCCGATGGTGCCAGGTGAGGCGGCAACCTCGTAGTGTGCGTCCCCGTGGCTTGGCGCACAATCTACCCTGCAGTTTCCCTGCAGTCCGGCTGCTCCATACATGAAGGAATCAGTTCCGGTCTGCTGTACAAACACATCGACGAAATGACAACACAAGCGTCTATGACCTATAGCGCTTAGAGTCGTATTATTAGACAAATAACAATTATTTAATTAGTCAATTTGCTTATTTATTTACCTTATTGTAAAGCATTATATAGTCCCCTTCCCCCTACGTGATCCTCTCTACATGCCCTCTATCTTCGGCACCTATACCCAGAACCAACACCTATTCAGGGCGTCGCGCTACCATCCGAGCTAAACAGGAGGGTATGAGATGGAGGCAGAATAATTGTGTCTGTGCTTCCAGTTGTCGATGAATTGTCGATGAACAACAGCGCGTAACGTCACAGCCACTGAGTTTCCGCGTTGAATTGGCGCTCATCGTCAGGCCTCCATTGCGCAGCAGCAGCTTCCTCGCGAGCTGCGTCGCGCTGTGTCACCCCCGCGAATTCTTAGAACACCATCAGCGGGGAGCACAACGCTAACCGCTGCTATCGTTTTCATAACTTCGAAGAGAAAATGTCAATTTATTTTTCTTGGCTTGATGTATAGTCAGCGATTTCTGGACAATTCATTCTTCATATGCATAATAGAGCTTTCGCTTCCCCAGCAACCAACTGTGTGTACTGTAAATGTGTGTGTGTAAAGCCCGTGGGCCCATAAGGTGCAATAACTAAAAGGAAACTTCCTTACTTCTATCCTCCGTATATGCTTTGCTTTGTTTTTTTTTTTATTTCAAGGTATTGCAACTTCAGGGGCCCTGTGGGAGGTGCACAGATGGCACAATCGTGAGTTGGTGTTGCATCTTTAGATGCCTGTGACTGTTTGAGTACAATTGTGATCATGAGCACACGAGCTCACATAAGTTACCTGGGCTGCACTGTCGAAGAATTTTCGAGTGACAGTGAACTTAACAGGAATGTTTAGCTCCGTGCTCGTTGGCTTCCGTCTAAATACGTGAAGCGGACAAATTGTTGTCCTCGGCAACGACTGCACCTAATATGATTGCGTTTGTTACATTAAAAAATTAAATATAGGGTCCGTAGGAAGCATATTGTTTATTTAGGCCGTCAATTTCTTCGTAAATACTGTTAAAATTTGCACAATTTCATTGTTTACAGTAAGCCTTAATGCATTTCTTTCAATTCTGTAAGTCCTTTTTAGATTATGTTTGTAAGCGTAACTATAGGCTGATATGCGGTGGCGAAATTAATGTTAATGTTCTAGATGAAATTAGCTCTGATAATTTCCATATGACAATGTTATCATCAGTATGTGGAAATTACATAAGTACACCAACACGCATTATTTGTTTTTAACTATCTGGCGTTGATCTTACGGTTACGGACGTAGGCACTGCAGGCTGCAGTTCCGCACAATTGCATCAGACGTCAGTGATCACTGCCTAGTTTTCTTGATGAGTCGCGTACATGTAAAAGGCCTACAGATGCTTTTAAGGTTCAGCTCGTTACACAAAATAGACTTGAATCCGTTAAACACGAAATAATAAGTTACGATTGGTCATTTGTGTTACAAGACGAAGATGCGAACGAGGTATACAATCATTTCATTAACGCCTTCACGCGACTTTACCATGAAGGCTTTCCTTTAAACTTAAAAAACCTTCAAACAAAGCCAGAAAACCAAGGATCCCTAAACAACACTTGAAGATGAATAAAGATAAAAATCGCTGCGGTCATTTCTTTTTACTGACATTCCGAATTAGCCTTGAAAGAATCTGAAGTTTTCAGGAATTAGCTAAATGCCGCACTCATGCGAGCAAAACACGCATATTTTGAAAGTTTATTTGCAGATGTCGGTCGGACAGCATCTTGACGTAACATGGGGAATAATTAACAATGCCATGGGTCGACAACGCAAATCGAACATTCCGAACATCATGATATACAATGGTTCCAAACATAGTGGTAAATCGCTTGCAGACCATTTCAATCAGTACTTCGTTAGCTGGGCAATCACCTCCCATACTCCACTATTTACAGCCACAAAAATTATCTACGATACTATTCAAGAAAACTTTTATATGCAGCCTACTGATGAATATGAGGTGTACGTACTAGTACCTTCATTGACTTAAAAAGTAGTAACGCAGTTGACATCGAATAGTGCCCATTAAACACTGCATTTCCTTTCAATTTAATAGAACAGATGCACTGAGCACTAGCACAATTTATTACTGCAATCGGGAAACTTTCCCGTATGGATGAAATGCGCCAGCGTGTCAGCAATTTTTAAGGGTGGTGATTACAATGAATCCCGACGTACTATATATAGACCAATATTGGTACTGCCCGTCGTTTCTAAGGGAATGGAAAAAGTTGCCTCGCAGAAAACATTAAAAGCCATATCGCAAATATGAAGCCGTTGACAAGCTTTTTGATGATTTTCCCGTTTTAATGAATACAGAGTTCAGCTTCAGAGAGGGGAGATTAACAGGAACAGCTTTACTATATTTCAAGGAGTCAATGTTGCAAAATATGCAAGAAAATATGTTTACGCTTGCGCTATTTGTGGATTTTAGCAAGGCGTTTGACTGTCTTGACCATGCTACACTACTCGACAAATTACAGCATTACGGAATACGCGGTATTCCCCTGAATTTGTTCCAATCTTATCTAAATAAGAGATTACAGCCGCAAATGTATAAATGGCCAAGCATCACCCCACCTACACAAGAAATACGATGTTCAACAATGGAGTGTGCTTGTACCCCTTTTGTTTATCTTTATATTAATAATATCACACAAGTAAGGCCAAATTCATTAAATATGATGACGACAGCACTGTTATTATGGCCGGATAAACCAATTATCATCCCAATTTAACGAGTTTCTAATGAAGATATCTGTGTGGTTCATGGAAAATCAAATAAAAGTCAGTGCAATAAAGACTATGGTCATGATTTTTGACGCGAAGAATAAGAAAGCAACATTGAACAGTACGATAAATTCTGAGGGTAGGCAAATTGAGAGTGTTGATAACTATAAAATTCATATGGAGACTATTTTACTTCTAGTTTAAATTGGGACACACACCTTGACTATTTGTCAGGAAAGCTATCTTCTGTGACTGGTATTGTATTCCGTTGTCGGCAGCATGCTCCCGGTATTCGGCAAACTACGAATTTATCACGCATTGTTTAAATCGCAACTAAACTACTGGGCGTTAGTCTGGTTTAGAAATACCAAAGCTAATGTAAACAGACTCCCTTGCCTTGCAGAAAACATTAAACGCCATATCGCAAATTTGAAACCGTTGTCAACGACAAGAAATGCGGGAAAATTGTCTAATATTATTGGAGTCGAACATATTTATATAAACGGTTTATCATATGGGATGCAATTTTCACACACGCTTGTAGCGGATTTAATTACACGTTTAGCTTGTTTAGAACGTCTCCAACCTATAGTAAACACAGGAAATCCTGACAAATGGGTGAATCCACATTTCCGCACATGTTATCAACACCAGTCACTAGCCTACAATCTACGTGTGACTAAATAAATACGCAGATGTCAGAAGTTAAAGTCGAAAGCAACTTGAGTTATATTTTGTTCAGTTATGAGGGTTTATTTTATTATTACTATTATTTGCGTTTTTAAGCTGTGTAACACTGACAACATACCATGTGAATAGAGTCATGCGTGTCTAAATTGGCTTGTTTCTAATTAAAATTTTTCATTCGGAGAAACACACAGCTTTTTTTCTGCCTATGTATTGCTGTCAGTTTTTAAGCACATTAAAGTGGCCTCTTTATTTTTGCTTGAGCCATAGCTTGATTGCTGTTGTACATAATTGTATATAATTACCATTTCGTCGCACTATATGTATACTTGTCTTACTATGTACTACGCTGACGTTGCTATAGAAATATGTAAGGTCTTTTGGACCACGTGAAGCTACTGTCGTTCGTAGCTTTTAGACCAAAATGACCGTCCAGTTTTTGTTTACTGAAAAATAAAGGTTGATTTGATGTGAGTTTTAACTCGGCAATGAAAAACGTCATCACAATTCTATACCTAATAATACATCTAAAGCGGGGAACACTGTTGTAATATACAACCCTATAAATATACTAAGAGTTTGCCTAGGATTACCACGATGTACTTCTACATGGGGCACTATTTCAGAGACACGCGCATGCCCAGCTCGAGTTTATCTGCAACATGAGCCAATGCGAGTGCATTTAAGGCTACTAACTATAAGCATAGGAATCATCCACTGACAAATGTCACAAGTATACGGCCTGACGCCGCCTACTCAGAAGTCATTTTGTCGCAAAGGGATCTACTGCCGTCGGACTTCACACCGCATGGCATACCGGAAGCTCCACTCTGGACGATGGCAAAGCCGACGGTGAAAATCTTAATCCCCGGAATAACCAAAAAGTCGAAAATGCCGCTTGTGGGTCTCAAACATTTCGCGTTATCCTACATTGCTTCCAAGTACGGATATACCAAACATGTTTTTGCAGATGGTTCTGTTACACAGACCTCTTCCGCGGCAGCTTACACGGTACCTGCAATGGGGATTACGCAGTGGTTCAAGACAGGACACAAAACATCGTCTACAGCAGCTGAGTTGACCGGCGTTCGAGAAGCAGTCCGCTGCATACTGTAACAAAACTTCGCTAACTGGACAGTGTTCTGCGACTCAAAACCGGCGCTGCAACTCATAATCAATTATATGAATCACAGAAGCGCATATAGTCCTCTGATCTACGACATCATGGCTCTGCTTACTGAAGCGTCTCAATCCGGACATACCATTGCGCTGCAGTGGATTCCCAGCCACTGTGGAATAGCGGGAAATGAGCAGGTTGACGCGGAAGCAAAAATGGCGCACACTGACGGGGAGATTATAAAACTTCCCTTTTGACGTTATGACATCAACGCCTTGCTACACAACTCCATCAAAACGTCTATGGCGCGACAATGGGACAGCCCCGAATATCGGCAAGAGCGCCTCCATAGACTTGACGCCGGTTTGCGATTCCGACTTCCACTTCGGATGCGGAGAGGCCAGGAAACAGTGATCCATCGATTACGGCTTGGTGTGGCGTACACTCGCAAATACCTTTACAAGATTGGACAAGAACGGGACCCTGATTGCAGCGTCTGTCACACTCCCGAGACAATAGACCACATACTTTGCGTGTGCCCTCAATATGCGGCGGAGCGAAGGACACTAAAGCATAGTGTTGACTGTTTGTACTCCCGCCCCTTTTCAGAAGTAATGGTTTTAGGCGTGTGGAGAAGCATTGATCATGCCCAGCGCACCATAAGATCGCTTTTGAACTTTATGTGTGAGACGAGCCTAGACGGTCGTCTCTAGGACCTGTGCAGTGTGCAATGTGCGAAATGTGTTTGTGCGATGACGTTTTGTGTGGGCAACACTACTCCTGCGTGTAATGTGTGAAAAGTGCACAACCGCGTATTGGACAACGTGTGTAAATAGTAGCTCATTGTACGATATCATAATCCTCTGCCACCTACCTCTCCCTGTATCTCCCACTTCCCCTTACCCCAGTGAGGAGTAGCAGGCTAGAGACACGCTCTCCAGGCCGACCTCTCCTCCCTTCTATTCATTAAAATCTACTCCTCCTATAAACTATACCACTAATACGTAAAGATAATCTTTGCAACGCCCGTGTAAAAATTGTAAGAAATTTGCATAGGCTGTAAATTCATGTTGCAAATGTATCCACTGTAGATCCAGCAGAGGCAGTTTACGGAACTGCCTCTGCTGCACCTAGTGCTGGGTTAGAGACTTGTAAACTTCATGCTTTTTTTTGACTGAAACTTACCTGTTTTGGGCAATTGTTAAAAAAAAACCTTCAGGATTTGAATCATAATTCTCCTTCCCACAGTAACTAGAATTCACCTTTCGCTCACAAATGCAACTAATGTTATTCAAATTGGTCTAGCGGTTGTCTCATGATGATGATGATAAAATGTATTCATTTAGGGATGGCTGGAAGGCCTAAATAGTCTCACAAAAGCATTTCTGCGTTTTACATGTATTTTAAAAGGGAAGTCAGAGTGGGCCCTTAGCTGAAGCCTCCTCTCAACAGATGGTGTCTTTCATAACATTAACTGAATGAAGCTACAATCGACTCTCGCTAATTTAACCTCGTTTAATTAAGATTTTCGTTTAATCCGAACTAGAGCACTGCACGGGCCGATTTTTGCGGCCCGGGCCCGTTTTTACATTGGGCGGCCCGCCCGAGCCCGATCAAAACTTTTATGACGGGACCCGGGCCCGGCCCGGGCCCGGAAATAATCTACGTTACCCGCCCGGCCCGGCCCGCCACCCCTTTACCTTAAGCCCGGCCCGAGCCTGGCTCGAAACCGGCCCGAACCCGGCCCGAGACCGAAAATTACATGTTTTTCAGAGTTGAGAAGCCCGAGAATAGCTCGCAGAAAGCCCGAGCCCGGCCCGGGCCCGCACCAAAAAACCCTAGCCCGGCCCGGGCCCGGGTCAAAAAGCACACGCCGTGCCCGAGCCCGGCCGGAGTCCGTGAACAAACTGCTCTACCCGGCCCGGGCTTTCGGGTAAGCCCGAGCCCGTGCAGTGCTCTAATCCGAACACACTAAAATCTCCCGGCAAGAAACCATACTGTAGCATGAAAGAAGAACTCTTAAAGTCGAACTCGAAAGAATGCTCTTTCGGTTAGTTAGGCTTATATGGAGGTTAGGCGGGTGCTAGTGGAGAGAGCGTCTATGGGTGTGTTCCAATTCTGGCCAGCATCGGAGACTGTCTACGTAGACAGCTAAGGAGACAGCCAAGACAGCTTCGAGGCCATGTAACGGAACGCGTTTCGAGCCGTCTGGATGGCGTAGAAAAGACGCGTCTGTGATGAGACGCCACCTCGCGACGACAAGAAAAAGTTGAGAAAAGCACGCATTATTTATGTGTTTTAGGTCTTTGCGCCTGCTAACCTATGAAAAACATGATGTGGCTTACATTGAGGGCGTAGGAAAGCACGTCTACGTTTTCTTGTGCGCAGACGACCTTCCTGTCGGCTTTCCAAGCATCCTGCTCAGCCGCCATCTTGTTTGGACAAGAAAGTAGCGTGCATCGTTTCTGACTTCGACGCTGTCTTCGTGAAGCTGTCTACTTTGACGCCTTCGTGAGAATTGTAACGAGACTTAAGATCGTCGCTGTCCACTTAGCCGTCTACTTTGCCGTCTTAGGCGATTATTGGAGCACAGCCTCTGTGTTAGCGGTGGCGTTCGCCTCCTGAAATCATGACCCGCCGCGGTGGCCTAGCGGCTATGGTGCGGCGCTGCTAAGCACGACGTCGCGGGATGAAATCCCAGCTGTGGCGCCTGCATTTAGATGTGGGTGAAATGCAAAAACGCCCGTGTCCCGTGCATTGGAGGCACGTTAAAGAACCCCCAGTGGTCAAAATGAATCCGAAGTTCCCCACTACGGCGTGCCTCAAAATCAAATCGTGGTTTTGGCACGTAAAACCCCAGAATTCATCCAATCATGCATTTATTAATTTCTGAAATTTTGGGTTCGCGGCACGGAAATATTTCTATCTCCGCTATCAATGAACTAACTCGAAAAATTATTGCGGTAGAACGTTACCTAGAGGGCATGTAAGAATTTCCAGTGTAGAAATAAAATTTGCTATGTGGCCTGGTGAGGGGCCCTTTAAAGAGCAAGAAACAAATACATTACTGGCTAATGGAGTCAAGGGTTTGATGAAAATTCTTGTTGTTGGGATTAATCACAATCAAATGAAAAATGGACTTTGGCACGTAAGAGCCTGGAGAGAAGAAGAAGAAGATGAAAAATGGACGCCGACTATAAGCATAAATATTAACAAGGCGTTTAGTCTCCCGTAGAGGAGCATTGATCACAATCACAATGTTGATTGTCAACAAGGCTCTCTTATGGGACCTGATACGTCTTTATGTTATTTGTATGTTTGGTCGGCGTCCATTTCTTCCTTTGACTATGTTAGAGGCTTCCTCAAACAATAAAAAAAAAAAACGATTTACATTTGGTAATTTTGCCACTATTTGTTAGTTTGACCTTTTCTATAATTTGATATAATCTTTCGGCCCCGCAAGGGTCGAATTAACGGGAGTCGACTGTACATGCCTTCGAATAAGTCATCTTACGAGCGAGGCATGCACTGCCATTGATCTTGTTAATTGGTCGCAGAAGCCACGTGATCCACAAAAAGAAAACAAGTGCATGGCCTTCTTCGTAAAGGTTTCTCTGTCCTTATCTGAGGGATAGTTACCATGCTCAAATAGCGGTGACTGCTGTCGCATCGACGTGTCAGCACTGGCTCACTGAAAGGGCGATAAATATAATGGTGAAAGCAGCTAATTTTACCAATTGGCAGTAATAACGAGAAATTAGATGTCCAGTAAACTTTGCTTGCCGATAATGTAAGTACGTGTTTTAAAATTATACTGTATTGCAGCCTCACAGAAAAAGGAGTACGCCTACCTTCGTTTTGTTAACTATTGTCTGCATCTCAGCGACACCAAGTAATTAAACAGTCATTAACTTAGGATAGATAAATTGCTGCAAATAATACTTTCAGCTGACATAAAACCTTATATTTTACATATCGGACGCTGTTGCAGAGAAAACCACTGGATCACCGCAACGTGCGTGAACAAAAAGATAGATAGATAGATAGATAGATAGATAGATAGATAGATAGATAGATAGATAGATAGATAGATAGATAGATAGATAGATAGATAGATAGATAGATAGATAGATAGATAGATAGATAGATAGATAGATAGATAGATAGATAGATAGATAGAAACCATTTATAGCAGCTTTTGGCAGCTCCTAAGATCTCACCTCCCATCTGATTTCTACGTGGTAAAGAACCTCCAGATTAAACTTTTTTCACACGATCTACAGCGTACTATCGCCAGTCTTTCAAGTGCCAATAGTGGAGTCCATGGTTTTTGTGCAACCAAGAAAAATGAAAGTGCGCCGCTCACATATACGACCAACTGTGATGTGGCACGTGTGGTGTTCGTCACAGGTTTGTCATACAGTCCGCCATACAGCTTCGCGCTTTTTGCCTTTCGCTGGGTCTTACAACAACCAAGCACTCCGCTGTTGGCATTTGAAGAACTGCCAATGCACGTGAGTGAATTTCCGGCTTTGACAATTCTGCTTACGTTGCTTTGGTGTTTCTCTATATGAAAGCTCCGAGGCTAATGTCAATTACGCAGTGCAGCGCTTTATGTCATGATCACTGAAGAATTTTGCTATTCCAAACACGAGATGTCACTTATAATCGGTACTGTTTACTTTCTCTCCACCATTTCTATACTCCAGGTTACTTCAGAATACAAGGGCACAGGTGGAGTCTGATCGTCGAGAAGTGTAAGTTCCCTTAAACTTTTGCAATAGCTTGCTTCCACTAGCAAGTGAAGCGTCGTGCAGTGCTCCCAAACAAGAACGAGTCAATCGTCATTGGGCGCACAGTCGACGCCTACGCAAGACTGCTGCTCCATCCAGGCGCTGTGCGCAGAGCGCTTTTGTAGCCTTATCATGGGACTACAATGCAGTAATGCGCGCTGCTGCGTCTTATTACAGACTGGCAGCTATGTAGAAAGGGCATGGCAATCGTTCCTGCAAACTATAACATAGAGAACTAGGGTCTGTATCTGAGCTTGTTGGCACGGCGTCATTTTAAGGCAGGTAAAGCGCAAATAAAACATGGACAGGGGAAATAATAAGGTAAACGTAACCCGCCGTGGTTGCTCAGTGGCTATGGTGTTGGGCTGCTGAGCGCGAGGTCGCGGGATCGAATAATCCACGGCGGCCGCTTTTCGATGGGGGCGAAATTCGAAAACACCCGTGTATTTAGGTACACGTTAAGAACCCCAGGTGGTCGAAATTATTCCGAATTTTTATGAGGCACTACGGCGTGCTTCATAATCTGATCGTGGTGTTGGCGCGTAAAACCCCATAATTACATCTCATTTGAGGTAAACGTATTATGCAAGGAAACCCGTATACACTCGTATGCATTCATCATTAATAGCCACAGCGCATGCATCAGAAAACATTCGATGTACGGATAACTAACCAACACCATTGCCCATCGAGGCGAGGCCCGAGCCGCGCGCTCACAGATAAAAAATCACGCCCACGTGGAAAACAACCCCGTGACAACAATATAAAAAAATGCAAGACTAAAAATATTGTAGCTCAAAAAGGGAGATCGTTAAAGCAGTAACAAAGAGAAATAACCATGCAAAAATTCTGTTAAAAAAACACACAGCTCCACGAAACTAAAACGCTCCCCCGGGGAATAAAAAGTTAAAAAGCAAGTGGTAAAAGCGGTGCAAAAAAAAAAAAAAAAAAACCCGAGGCACCAAAATGGAAGCGCATGTATAGAAACTCGTGGCTTAGGAAAGAAATAGACAAGAGAAAACAAAGAGAGTAATAAGAGAAGCTGGTGCACTGCATCACTTCGTGGTGCAGCTAATCGAGCTCTTTCCTCGAGAGCGTCTCAGGAGCATGCGTCGTGTATTGAACGGCTTGGCCCTAATTGCGTCAGCGCCTCTTCTATGACGCTATGCAGACACAACGAATCCTATAGCGTCCCTTTTAACATCGCCGAGTTGAGAGCTTCCCTGACTGCATGCCGGAGTTCTGCACCTGGGCCTGACATAATAATGTACATGATTAAACACTTCCACAGTGACTCTCAAATAACGCTACTCGCACTTTTCATTGTTATATGGACTGCCACTTACCTTCCACCTTTTCGGAAAGAATCCCTCGTCGTTTCAATGCTGAAGCATGATAAAGACCCCAGATTAGAAACAAGTTACCGCCCAACCGCCCTCACATGTTGCATTTGCAAACTCTTTGAACCACCACCTTCTTGAGTAAAACGATTCTTTTTTATCCGTGTCAGAGCGGCTTTAGAGAGGGGCGGTCTACAACAAACCATCTCATGCGCATCGAAGCAAACATTCGTGATGCGTTGGTACATGACCAGTTTTTGTTATACGTATTCCTCAGCATGGGAAAGGTGTACGATGCAACGTGGCGTTATGGAATTCTGCGAGACCTGTCGGCAATTGGCATCCGCGGCTATGTGCTAAACATTATCGAAAGCTACTTACACAACCGCCCATTCCGGGTGAAAATAGGTAATGCACTGTCGCACGTACTCGTACAGGAACCTATAGGATACCTCACGGAGGCGTGCTGAGTTGCGTCCTTCTTATCGTTAAGATGAACTCACTTCAAACATCATTCAACCATTTTTTTATTCCGTGTACGGGCAGGATGTACAGATTGCTCACACATCTTATAACCTCATAGTGTGTGAGCGACAAGGCCAGCTTGGTCTCAAAAAGCGTCAAATTGGGCAGAGTCAAATAGCTTTAAGCTGAACCCCAACAAAAGTTCTTGTGTTCTTTTTTTTTCAAGAAATAGAAGGCTTGTGCTTCTGACATCAAATATTTAGAAGAATTTTCATATTCGAACATCAAATATTTACAATAAATAAAACTACATGAAATAATCACACACAATGAACATGAAATAAATAGATATGAACGGCGATATGTGCAGCAATTCTTGAAATCACATAAAACTCTATACAGATTATGTTAATAAGTACATATACCAACAAGTAATAACTAATCTGCTACCTTAAACCGTTTTCTTGCAACAAGGTTCGGAAAGATGGTAAGTTAACATCAGTATATCTATGCGTGATGGTATGTTATTCCATTCAATTATTGTGCGAGGAATAAACGATCCTGCGTAAAGTGATGAGCGGCACGTTATGCGTTTTATTTTGTTAGCGTGGTCACGGCGCGGGAAGACGGCAAGGGGTGGCGAAAAGACGTCACCGTGAAGGCTGTTTCACATGCTCCAACTGGAGCGACGAAAATCGGTGCAGTCGCACGCGTCGCAACGTGATGTTTAGAGGGCTCATTTCACATGATTGCGATTTCAACGATGCGGCTGATGCGACCCCCCGGGCTGCTTGCTGGCAAATTTTGTGGCATGCCTCGCATAATTTTTCAAATGTAATGAGAAAACGTGCGGGTTACACAATTATTGAGCAGTCTTTATTAGGAGCAAATAATATGTGTTTTGTGATTTAAGAACGCTTCAAAGTATAATTATGTTTTGGAGTGCGGAACGGCGGTTTCTGAAGTTCAGCACGAGGAGACATGGCGGAGGTAAACAGCTGTTTGCAGCTGGTCGTTAAGCGCTGTGTGCTATCTCGTGTGTCTTTTATGTCCGTGTCGTTCTGCCTGCGCTACAACGAACTACAAGAGGACCTATCAACAAGCCCATATGGCTGTCATCGTCGCACATGCAGTATTCGTACCCATCTAGCCACCGTAGTATTCGGAATTCGGCTGCAGCGAAGTCGTATATAGTGTCAACGCAGAGAGACCCTCGCGCTACCCGTGCTTAACGTCAGCTTCTGAAGAAAGGATGTGTGTATATTGCTCGTAATTGCACATAAGCGGATCCTGCTCCAAGCAGTATTTTGCACCAACCCGAAGGCTCACGTCTGCCCCTGAAGGAAGCCGCAAATGATATGTGTGTAATTACTGAACGTGCAATGAAATTTGCGCTGTGAACTTTAATCTTAGCGCCAGCCTGGTTCATCCATCGAGGCACGTGTGCTGTAATTATGTATACAAGTCCTCTCTGAATACTTGGAAAGGCGTAAAAGCTGACGCCACAATTTTTAGGAGCTGAAGTCATTTGTGTACGTAGCATCATACCATTGTAACACACGTGGGCGTCGTCTACTTTCTCGACCTGTGTCTCGCGCGCTTAGCGTACTGTGAATCTGTATCAAGAATTAAGCTTCAGTCAATATGCTGCAGTACGTAGCGCACAGGAGTAGCCGCACGGAAAACATTAAATACCTTGTTAGATGTAGGTGTTTGTTTAATAACAAAACAGAACCCTAAGATTTTGTATTCGTAGTGGCAAGCGTAAGGTAAGAAGCTATCGAAACTACCCGCCAATGGCATGCATGCGTGTTGCTGCTACCTGCTTCAGCACATTATCTTAAAGGTGGGGCTGAAAACCCCAGATAACCAAAAGCATATGCAACTGGAGCAGGTGCTACGGTTTCTTTCCTGGAAATGAAAGCCAGCATCCCAATCTGTTAAGCTAGTCATGTGCTATTAGACCAATGTTAGAGGGATCGAATACCGGCCGCGGTGGCCGCATTTCGATGGAGGCGAAGTGCAAAAACGCCCGTGTGCTTTCGTTGTAGTGCACGTTAAAGAACCCCAGGTGGTCAAAATTAATCCGGAGCCCTCCAGTGCCTCATAATCAGAACTGGTTTTGGCACGTAAAACCCCAGAAAGAAGACGAAGAAGAAGCATGCTAATAGGAGCCATTTCAAACTAGATTATTTGGCCAAAATAAGAAAGTGCTAGGAAAGCGTCAAGGTACAATCTAATCTGTTATGCCCGAACGGATTGTATTAGCAAAACTTTATGCCTCCCTGAATTGCCTGCATTAACCCAATGCTGAAAACAGGGGAAGCGGATTCCCTTTCTTGCTGTTGAAAAGCTGCTTGAATGTCAATAACATACTACATATGTTCTGAGGGAACGTGAGGGGCACTGACAATATCTCTAAGCTTTTGTATGAGCTAGCTTTCTTCAAGAACAAGAATTAAATAAAATTATTTACCTTTGCAAGTCTTAGAACTCAAACATAGTGACATTTTTTAGGAGACCTAATTAGAGTTTTAAGATATAGACAATAAATATTGTACCTAAGTACAAGTACAGGCTGAACACAATTGAGTGAGTGAGTGGCCAGCTGCGGAATGCAACAGTCTCCATTGCTGCTACTTCAAGGTAACAGCTATGTTCCACGTGTGTTTTTTCTATAGCTCATGCATCTGGCGAGGGGAATGATCATGCGTGGTCCCATTGCAGCGTTGCCCTGTGTTTTTTTTTTTTGTTTTTTTTTTGCAACAGGTGGCGGCCAACTGATTCTGTCTGTTCATGTATTTAGCATTTGTGTGCCTCTTATTACGTGCATGTTTTTGTATCATGTTCTGATTGTTGTACTTGCAGCGATGCAAGCATCTTTTTTTTTGCGTATATTGCACCACAGTCATTTATTCAACTTTGTGTTGAAATGTACAATAATTGGTCACCCAGTAATGACCGAGATAGCCAGCAGCATTGGCAAAAATATGATGCACATCCAATGCACTTGCTGGAATTGACATGAGGCGAAACTTTCACGCAACTGTCAATTAAATTCTATAAAGCTAACTGCAATGCGTACAGTTGTCTTTATTTTATCCGATGCAACACGTACTCATATGCAATGTTTGCTTGTGTATCGCCCAAGTCACATAATGTAATGTATACATAGCTCGGTGAACTCACTCAAACGATGGCTCACTAAGACTTGGACCTTGAGGCTGAGTTCGTGTGAGCCTGGCTGAGTAGAATTTTCGTTAATACGAGTTTTTCGTTAATATGAGTATATAATAAGAGGTTGCTATGCTGCGTAAACGTTTAGTGAATATTGTCACGTGGTAGTCAGGGCAAGCTCAGCTGAGTACAATTTTGATTAATACGAGTCAGAGCAAGCTCATCTGAGGGTAATTTTGGTTAATATGAGTCAGAGCAAGCTCAGCTTGGTATAATTTTGGTGAATGTGACTCAGAGCAAGCTCAGCTGAGTATGAGTTGGTGAATATGACCCAGAGCAAGCTCGGCTAAGTATAACTTTGGTGAATATGACTCAGAGCAAGCTCGGCTGAGTAGAATATTGATGAATGTGAGTCAGAGCAAGCTAAGCTGAGTATACCTTTGGTAATTATGAGTCAGAACAAGCTCAACTGAGTAGAGTCTTTGTGAATATCAGCCAGAGCAAGCTTGGTTGAGTAGAATTTTGATGAATTTGAGCCAGAACAAGCTCAGCTTGGTATAATTTTGGTGAATATGACTCAGAGCAAGCTCGGCTGAGTAGGATATTGATGAATGTGAGTCAGAGCAAGCTAAGCTGAGTATACCTTTGGTAAATATGATTCAGCACAAGCTCGGCTGAGTAGAATTTTGGTAAATATGACTCAGAGCAAGCTTGGCTGAGTAGAATACTGATGAATGTGAGTCAGAGCAAGCTCAGCTTGGTATAATTTTGGTGAATATGACTCAGAGCAAGCTCGGCTGAGTAGCATTTTGATGAATGTGAGTCGAACCAAGCTGAGCATAACTTTGATGAATAAGAGTCAGAGCAAGCACGGCTGATTAAAACTTTGGTGAATATGACTGGGAGCAAGCTCTACTGAGTAGAGTCTTTGTGAATATCAACCAGAGCAAGCTCGGCTGAGTAGAATTCTGATCATCTTGAGTCAGAGCAAGCTCAGCTGAGTATAATTTTGGCGAATATGAGTCAGGGCAAGCTCGGATGAGTAGAATTGTGGTGAATATGAGTCACAGCAAGCTCGGCTGAGTGATGGGTTATTGTTATACGAGTTTATGCAGTAATACATGTAATTGCAATCTCATTAGCAACATTGCATCCATCTTGTTGGGCACGGTCTATGCCTCGTGATGCGTCTGCATGCTTTATGAGCTGTGGACATGGAAGAACCACCGCCACTTGAAAAGATGGTATCATTCACAAGAAGGGATATAACCGGCTGACTTAATTGCACAATTTTGATCTCCTTTTCTTTAATGTGTTATCCACTGCCTATAAAAACAAGGTGTTTGCCTGCTTTTCACATTGGTGCATGTGTTTTGCAGGAAGTATAGAGAGGGAAGCAAGAAAAGGCAAGGATGTTTATGGCGAAGTAGTTTCTTAAAATACAGCGATATGTTACGACCAGCATACACAAAAGAAATTCGATGCCCTGAAGTAAGCGTATTGTGCAATTACCTTTTAATGTGAGGGTTAATACAGGTGCGGTATAGATACAAAGTCTGCAAACACATTAAAGGTTTATTGGTTTTTGTGCAGGATAAAAATGATGCATCAGAAAAATGAGATAACACTGTTTAAATAGTGCTTGGAAAACAAGTTGACGAAGCTGTTTATTCCCAGTCAAAGCGTTAAATATGCTAATGTAGAACATTCATTACAATATATAGTTTACACGTTCGGTTTGCGAGCTTGATAAGTAGTCTCGTCTCGCAGCGAAAGTAGCATAACCTTGAAATGAGATAATTCATTGGAGAAAACGCGCGTGAAAGCCCAAATCAACCAACTGCAACTAAATGGTCGCGCGTATAGCGGGACCATTTGGCCGCAGCAGTTGTCCGTATTTGAACATTCTTTAAATTGTTCCGTGCGTTAAAGCATACCGCACTACAACTTTTGTTATATCGCGAGTAGCTTGTACAACCAGAAAATTAGGACGACATTCAAAGGCCATGTCTTCCCGTGATGGACATCTCGTAGTATTTACCATCTCGCAGCGCCTGTGAATAGCGGAAAAGCACGAAGTACGTACTATCAGCAACCGAAGCCAACGTAAAAAAAAAAGCGTCTCGTGATTAGCAACGTAGCGTCTCAACAAACACATAGAAATTACAGAACCGAATCTGACCTACAAGTTTTTATCTGCCTTGTTTGCGTGTCGGTGCTGATGGTACGTACCGCTCGCGCAATCCACGGCTCCACTCAATTAGTTGCACTGTTCGAGGCTTGTTGAGCCAACATTTATAGGCAAAAAAGTATCTATAAACGTTTTGTGTTGAGCGACCGACGCCATTTCCCAAAACAAACCACGAAATATAACTCTCCGCGCAATTTCGACGGAAAATTGCAGCGATCGCTGCGACGTTGCGACACTGTGACCAACCGGTTGGTCGCAGCCGAAAATCGCGGGGTCGGCTCTGCGACTGTGATTTTCGTCGCATGCGACGCAAATCGCACTTTCGGTGTGATGAGAATCGAGCCATGTAAAGCAGCCTTGAAGCGTGGAATGGTGATACAGTTTGTGAAATAAGGTTGGGTGAGCAAACTGGCGTCGACGTTATAGTGGTTCCAACTCTTCACGTTGTTTTAATGATGTTACCCTGGTGATCGAAGCATGAATAATCTGAAAAGATAAAGCAAACAGCGCGGTTTTGCAGAGATTCAGTGTTGTTGTTGGTGGTGGTGGTGTTGTTGCTGCTGTTGCTGCTGCTGTTGCTGCTGCTGTTGCTGCTGTTGCTGTTGCTGCTGCTGTTGCTGCTGTTGTTGCTGCTGTTGTTGCTGCTGTTGTTGCTGCTGTTGTTGCTGCTGCTTGTTGCTGTTGCTGCTGCTGTTGCTGCTGCTGTTGCTGCTGCTGTTGTTGCTGTGCTGCTGTTGCTGCTGCTGTTGCTGCTGCTGTTGCTGCTGCTGTTGCTGCTGCTGTTGCTGCTGTTGTTGCTGCTGTTGTTCTGCTGTTGTTGTTTCTGCTGTTGTTGTTTCTGCTGTTGTTGTTTCTGCTGTTGTTGTTTCTGCTGTTGTTGCTGTTGCTGTTGCTGCTGTTGCTGTTGCTGCTGTTGCTGTTGCTGCTGTTGTTTCTGCTGTTGTTGTTGTATGCTTGATCGGGATCCCATATGGCGGAAGCATATTAAATTTTTTGGCGGATAAGCGTGATAATAATGCAAGTTTCTTTAAGTGCGAAGGTGCGTGCTCGAGGTTATATACGTTTAAGACGACCGAATTCTCGGTTAGCTGATGCTAAGACGGTGTTAATATGGTAATGCCAAGTTAAATTCCGAGGTATAACTTTGTCAAGGTATGTCAAGACAAGGTATGAGCAACTCTAGTGATAGGATGATGTGGAAATACATAGACGTTTAATGAATGCTGATTCAATATTGGAGTATAAGAAAAAAAAACTGCCCAGAATACATATTCGCAACTTAGTAAAGTCCCTTGTTTGAACTGAGCAATATAACGGAGAACTCACGCAAAAAATTCACCACCGCCGCACGAGGTCGCCCATCCGCCCTGCATGATGTGCTGCGTATGTGCGTGCGTTGGTTCAGTGCCGTGGATCGTTTACAGAAGGAACGCCGTTCCCTCTGCCGTCCCTTCGTAAACCTAACGAGTTACCGTTACAGTTCCACCGACTCTTAACTAAACCGTGCCGTTCCTTCGTTCCTCCCAAAAGGAACTAGCTCCAGGAACGTCGTTCCTCTAGAACGCCGTTCCGTACAACACTGGGTTAAACGCTGATGCTTACGAGGATCGGGATGCATCAGGAATATCACAACGTTGGGTGTGTTATTTGTTTAACGTGACAACTCTTTAGGCCTCTAACTTGACATCGAAATCATTTTTTTTATTGTGTTCATCATGAATATTGCCAGAATTCATTTGGAAACAAGAATTATTAAAACATGTGTCGCGCAATAGCCTGGTCTGTTGTTGCGAAGCAAATCCGCCTCCCACGTTTTAACACCATCTGTTTAACCCAGGTCTCTATTTCCCGTTAGGAAATGATGAGGGGAAGTTGAAGTGTAATTCAAAATATTGTAATGGCTGGGCTCAACTTCATCGTTGTTTTATTCGTTAATACAGAAACGTCCTGTAATAAAATTTTTGCTCTGATATTAAAGCACAGGACTCAAGTTGTTATACTTTCCTGTCATACACTCTTATCACCCCATTTTTTCATGGATCACCTAGTGTGTACAAGCGTATAAACGGAAGTCAAAATGGCGTTTTTTTTTTGTTTTTTTTTAGGTACAGGTTTGTTTTTCTCAAGCCAATGCGAATGCCCAGGGGCCAATAAAATGTTAGGGGATAGTAAACGTTAAACAAAATTCTTTTAATGTTGTTCTAAGTTTTATTAGTCAATGTACGTTTCTTGAAAACTGCAATAGTTTGGCCTTTTGTAACTTCAAAAAATTAAGAATTTTTTTTGCAATGCGGTGTATCTATTCCCGCTCAAAGTGCTTCAGCTCCATTTTTCATCTCATTTGCCTTCTCTTTCCATTTCTCTTGTTTCATCTCAGATCGTACCTAATTTTTTACTTAAGAATGGGAGGTATTCGGCCAACTTGGTAATTTGGCGTTGTTTTTCTTGAAGTAAATTTTTTACATCACTTTGCATCGTGTGTAAACAAAATCCTCACGAACAAACGCGCATAATCTTTCCCAATGTCAGGCTCGTAAGCATTGTCTGCAGTGGGAAAGATGTGGCTGTTACATGGACCTAGGCGTTATTAACTTGTGATATACAGGGTGTTTCAGTGAACACTTCCGGCTTTTTTTTTTTTTTTTTTTTTGCCTGTGGCAGAAAGCACAATTCAACTCTATGAGCTGGTCTCCTCGAAGAGGCCGACATTACTTGCACAAAAAAGTGAAATGAACAATCGCTTAATTAACACAAACTTACCATTTCAATTTTTAACTAATTACTTTATGGCACATATTGTAATTTAGAAATTCTAACAGGTGAGACTGCAAGGCATATTCACTTGAAAAGAATTGTCTGGATGACACCATTTACGAGATATGCGCCGCATACATGCGGTAAAAATGCAGTGTTTTTCCACAATTTCTTAACAAAACGACGTTTTATGCACTCAAGCCCAAAAGTAAATGGAACGCCAATTCATTCGGAGAATTCGTTCCGAGTGGATCCGCCTTGCAAACTTCCCAGCTAGAATTCGTGAACTGCAATATGTGAACTTTATTAGTGATTTTTGTTCATCGGTCAATTATGCATTTCAATTTCTTTGCAAGCAATGTCTGCCTCTTCGAGTAGGCCAGCTCATGGACTAGAATTGTGCCATCTGCCACAGGCAAGTTTAAAAATTTTTTGAAAGTGTTCGCTGAAATACTCGGTACTTGGTTAAGAGGAAACTTTAAGGGTGGAATAATATTTGATACGCCTGATTTACGGATCGAATATTGCGCTATTCCACTCGGTGTTCGAATCGAACAGTCAGTATTCGAACACACGAATATTTTCCCAATATTTATTGAATGCTTTGGATCACGAATTGTGCGCGATCAAGCATAAAAATGAACCAAAAGTGCTATACACTTAATTACGGCGGCCGTAGTAAATATAAAACACGAGAAGTTACATGTACTGAAGTGCGTTACATCGGAGCAAGACCTTTGCGGCTAAGCTGTTACCGTTCGCACTCACCAATGAGTCCGTACTATGCGAATGAACGGCACTGATCTGCTTCTAATTCGGCATTTGTGCTTTACTAACTGGTGCTTCACAACGTGCAATAATACAACAAACTGCTAGTGTTGTGAACATACGGGGATATTAAGATGTTTTTTTTTATATTGGTGATAACGGCTGTTCATTATTTGAAAACCATTAGAAAAGCATTCGCCTTTCGATTCGATTGGCGTCTGGCGCTCTTCAATTCCCCATTTGATTTTGTCTCAAAGCTTACCGTTCGCACACCCCTTGATTTTCCTTATGAGTTTGGACTACAGCTAGGAGAGAATTTCGATTGCAGGTCCGACACTCTGAAAGAGGAGCAGGCGAAGAGGCAGCAAATTCACGAAGCCACGGTGCGTGACGTCACCTGCAGCGCGTCGCTCCAAGCCGGGGCGCACAGAGCCACAATGGAGAAGCTGCAAGCACAGCAGGCGGCCACATCACGTGAACACGAGGAGAACTTGAAGCGCATGCGCGAAGAACACAGGCTGCGCGCCCAGAAACTCGAGCAAGAGGAGCGTGAACATTTGGAGAAGATGGAGCGTTTGCGGAGGCAACGGCGTCCTGCAATGAACCGCCTTTTAGGTGAGCTTGTGGAAGACACCTGCGATTATTTTATATCAATGCCACTTTGCATGTAGGGGCATTTTGTGAATTGCAGGGCGAGGGGTTTCATTGACAATAAATACGCGGATTGCATTTGCGCGGAAGCGCAAATTGTTTACTGGGCCTCCTTTCTAAATGTGTTTCTCGCTGCTCCATGGCACACTCGTATATATACATCTAGTAGTTGTTGTTGAGCGAGTTGGTCCATTTCGAACAATAATGAATTTAGCGCCATAATACGATAAACACAAAGGGTTGTACAAATTGACAGGACCGAGCGCGTTCCCTAGCAACTGTTTATCTCTGCCCACAGTAAGCATATAAAAGGTAGTCATTCATAACACACGGGCACAGTGCATGCGCTGGCACCTCGATTCAAACTAACAACTAACAATCATTTTGCAAATGACGCCATTTCACAGTCAAACAAACTCACTGATGTGTCACTTACTGAATAGTTACCTTTCTTTTAATTAATGAAATGCTTCCAAGATTTCGCGAGAAACTTTTTTCTTGCTGCATCACAAGATCCGTTTCTCCGCAAAGCGTGGGTCCCATCCACACGTGAGCGAACGTGCACTTAATGTCGTGAATAATAACAGCGCGCATTCAACACGCATGTGACTTCATGTGGATGTTAGCCATGCTATTGGAGATATGGAAAGGAGCGAAAACAAAATTTCTCGCGAAATCTTAATTGGAAGCATTTTATTGCGATAGCAATTATATGGACACTCCAAGCTCGCATTCGTCGTCGTCGCCGTGAGGTACCGTATAAAGTCCAGCGGGGGTAAAACCGTCGCCATGCGCCGTACGCTGTATGTGCGAGTGAAAGCGTGCGAGGATGAGCCGGCAACCGCAGCTTAATCTCGCGCACGCGAAGGAGGCGTCCGGAAGCGCGCGGTCTTCGTTCGCTCGCGGGGCACGGGGGGGGGTGACGGAGACGGTGGGGGTGGGAGGTCCGTTCTGCTCTTGCGGCTGCTGCTGACGGAGCTGCCGCCCGGGCACCGTTTCTTGAAAGCGATTTACTGTGTGGCCGAAGTGTGCGCCCCCGGAACCTCATTTCAAAGCGACCTGCAATGGGTAAAAAGTGCATGCGCCCAGTGCCGGTAGCTTCGTATGCGCTATGCTTTCGACGTTCGCGTTGAAGCGAGACGAGAGAAAGCGTTTTGACGAGTTCCTGCGGTCATCGAGCGAGATGTGTTCATGTTTACCTGTGCGTGCGTGACACCGTGCTTAGCGAATGTAAGTAAAGCTTACATTCGAATGTTTAAAAGCGAATGTTTAAAACTTTATACGGCCGATAAAACTACTATTCTCACTTCGTATAGCTGTCTACAAATTTGCTATCGCAATCGATGCTTCGCCTTTCGGGCGAGACTGCGACTTCTTTATTGCGATAGCAATCATGTGGAAGCTCCAGGCGCATTTTCTCCGCCGTCGTCGGCGTCACCGGTATGTTTGATCCGTATAAATTCCGAGTGTGATAGCATCGCGGCAGCGCTCCGTATGCTGTGGGTGCGAGTGAAAGCGTGCGAGGATGAGCCGACGATGGTGGCTCAATCTCGCGCGCGCAAGGGAGGAATGCGGGGAGGAAGCGCGGAAAGCACCGCGGAGAAGGAAGGAATGGAAGGAATGGGAATACTGTTTTACTTCGGCGGCAGCTGCGTATGGCGCGGCCGCACGGGCGTCACCTTGAAAGCGATTTGCGAATAGGACAGAGTGCGCCGAGTGCTGGTGGCTTCGCATGCGCTCTGTTCTCGCCGCTTAGTACGTGTTGAAGCGAGAGGCACCACTGCAATTCGCTCGCTGCTGCTGGCGCGCTTTCTCACTCCGGCGTTTTCACAGCGAGTTTCCGCGGTCATCGAGAGAGATGCGTTCATGTATGCCTATGCGCGCGCGACACCATGTTTGTTAATTTAGTTGGTAAGCGAATGTTTACAAGTTCCTGCGTCCGATAAAGCTACCATCCTTACTTCGCATAGCTGTCTAATAAATTGCTATCGCAATCAGTGCTTCGCCTTTCGGGCAAAAGCGCGACATTTTTTTTATCGAGAAAAGGGTAAAAATTGTAACTGACGCATCAGTGAGTTTGTTTGATTTGGAAATATGTCATATGAAAAGTGTTTGTTAGTTTTGCTAGCGCATGCGCTGTTCGTGCTTGATGGAAAACAACATATTTATATGCCCACTTACTGTGCTTCTTTCTGGGGTTTTACGTGCCAAAACCAGTTCTGATTATGAGGCACGCCGTAGTGGAGGGCTCCGGATTAATTTTGACCACCTGGGGTTCTTTAACGTGCACTACAACGCAAGCACACGGGCGTTTTTGCATTTCGCCTCCATCGAAATGCGGCTGCCGTGGCCGGGATTCGATCCCGCGATCTCGTGCTCAGCATGCAGCGCAACGCCTTAGCTGACTAAGCCACCCCGGCGGGTGCCCACTTACAGTAGAAATAACCAGTTAAAAGTAAGCACTCGTCCGGTCTTTATGTATTCGCTTATCTGGTGATCATGTTTTTCGCACTAAATTCATTATTGTTCGCATATGGCATTCGCAGAGCTTTACCTACTGTTTCATATATAGTATCGCAAGCAAATCTGCAAGAGATACGGCTAACAAAGAAACACAAAGAATAGAGCGATACGCATGTGTACATAGCGGGATTATCTTTCTTTATGGTATCACAGTTTAAAGGGACTGACAACCAATTTTCATGGTTCTTAGTGTAATGGAAAGATCACCGGTCAGAGTCTATTCATGAAGTGGTAACGCGGAAAACGCCGTGGAACAATTTTTCTCGGAATGTCTCGATCGACAGTGAGGATGTAGTTGTTCACTGGAAACATGCTTAAAACAGTGATAGCTGAGCGCGATAGCGATTATACGCCGGTATTGGTTGGCTGAACGACCAGGCAGACGCGAGAACCACTAGAAAAATGTTATCTGGTTGTTTCCTGATACTAGTTTGTGCAGTGAGACATTGTCGCCGTTCTTCGTTTATTCATGAAAATTTGTTGTCGTTTTTGTATTTTTTAACTCAGATATTGTGATGGATTACACGGTGCGAAAGGTTACTGGAGGCTTGAGTCAAGACTGGAGCGGTCCGGCTAACCCATCGCAAGACTTCGTCACCGCACCTCGCTCAGCAAATTAAATGGGCTACACAGTGGCTCAACAGTGACGTCCTCTTCTTCACTTGGCCAATTATTATCCGTACTTAATATTGCTTATTTTCAGCAGATAGTTTCTACGTGGACTGCGAATCATGGATTAGATGGAGATCCCAGAATAAAAAAGGATGAAAAACCACCCTGACTCTTTATCTTAATAATTGAAATGCTAAAGCGACTACTGCACTACGCGATACTGCAAAAAGAAAAAAGTATTTATGAACTCAATAAATAACAATAACTGAACAAGAGCACCGCAGCGATTGTCGAAAATGAAAACTTTTTTTTTTCAGATGAGATAATAATAAAAGTTCAGCATTTTGCTTTAGAGAAATAAGGTACGTAGGCATAGTTAATTTTTCGGAATTCAGTTCAGTGAAAGTCAATTTCCCAGCGAGCTAATACACCGATGGACTTGCATCTGCGGTTCCACTGCGCCTCAATGCAACGAGCTAGCAAGCTGAAGGTCACCTGCACAGAGCGAAATGTGCCGGAGCGCCGACTCGCCTATCTTGCAATGCATTTGGCGCGGCCAAACGCGCTGGCGCGGTCCCAGCGATAACAGGCGCTTAGCATTCCACTGTGCTTTCTGTCTCCGTTCACCTCCTTTCTTCTTCGTCGGTTTCCAAGGCACTCTCTTCCTTTTCCCGCTTCCCTAGTTGTTTGCGCTAAAGCCCCTATATTTATAAAAGTAGCGCCATCCACTTCCCTCCTCCTCCGTTCCACTATCGCGCTCGGCGCGACATGCGCGATCGAGGCGCGATATCGACAGTGGCGCCGCCTGCGTCGGGCCTGCCGTGGCAGACGACAGCTAACGCGCTACCAGAGGAAATCCGAGGAAAACTTCGATCGCGCCCTGCGGAGACGTTTTTGAGGCGCGATTTTGCTTCGTTAGTCAGTAACTGGTCTTAATAATGCCGTTTTGGAAGTAGCAACGCGACGATGCGAGAAGGCGCAAATATCAAGTGTGCAACAAGCGTTTGCGCACGCCGGATGGTAAACAAAAAAAGCCTTTTGCCCTCGCCTTGTCGGTTGCGGCAACTTAAGGCGCAGCAGCATGCCATCACAACGAAGTTCTTGTCCCTAACACGTTTGATCCGTTTGTGCGTACAGCACTTTCGTCGCACATTTTGGAAGTGAACTTGGATTCTGATCTGAAAGGAATGACGAGGAAAATTTTGGACTATAACGCTCTTCGGCTCGGGCTATTGCATTAGAGAAATCGTGTCACTCAAAAGCTACTGATGCATCTCTTGGTGATGTTGTAGCTGCTGCTGTGCAGGCAACTATGGCAAAAGCCCTTGACCGTCTATTTACGAACCTTGCAAAGACCATTGGGCATGTTTTCGCTTCTCAGTTGTCGGAACTTTTTTACATGTTACTGCGCGACCAAGTGTTACTTCTGGGATCACAGTTTCTGATGAGAATATAGACAAATACCTATCGTCAGAGGCCTCGCGTCGCAATCCTGATAATACTGGAGCTTCCGCAACTCCGGTGTCGAACGTGAAGGAAGTCGCGAGTCACGTCGTGCTTCTCCATATAGTCTACGATAGCTACTACGCTCCATAACGTAAACGCTAAAATGAGTCAAAATGACAACTTATTGAAGGATGATTCCCGAAAGGATAGCATTCGACAGACAGCAGTTAATACTGACTGAATATTGTCAACATAGGAACTTGAAAGTGGCGCCGTGGAACTGTCGTTCCATTTTTTCTGCAGTCGCTGATCTGTTATAACTCTGTGAAGAACTTTATCCTGATTTGATTAATTTGCAAGAAACTTGGATAACCACAGAATAGAGCTTTCATTTAAAGAATTACCGCAGTTTTTGTCGAGATCGCCTTCTCGTAGAGGGGGATGAGCATTTTTCATCTCAACAAATATTTGTAATATAGCTAAGAATATATAGGCACCAGTCATTCTCTGCAGAAAGTGAAATTCTAGGAATGGACGTAATGCTACTTGGATGCGCCCCATTTTCTGTAGTCAGCGTTTATTTCCCTACAGGAGTTCTCAATACAGGTTCTCTTGATGCTGCGGTTGTGGCATGCAGAAATGATTTAATCATAGCTGGTGATTTTAATTCTCACCACGTATCATGGAGTTATTGGTCCGACTCTTGTGGTAAACGATTATTAGATTGGGCTTCGTCAAATATTCTTAACTCTGCAAATTAGACAACCCCAACTTATGTATCGGTCAAATCGCGTTAGGTGTTAGACCTAACTTTTTCCAGTTCGGGTTGTGACATTTTGTCCTGGTCTGCTATCCCCTCCGTCACAAACAGCAACCATCTTTCAATAATGTTTGAAATTACGCGCCCAATTAATTTAGTCGAAAAGCATGTCCGCACCTATGTTAATTATTCTAAATTTCAAGATTCACTGCGATCAGTTTTAAATGTACAGTTCGGCCTAAATGACGAAGTTAAGGCACTTAATTTGTGTCAAGTGATAAGTGACCGTTATAAAGAATCCAGGTTCAGTATGCAGTCAACTAAAGGTGGTACTTATTCACCATGGTGGAATCCTGACTGTGAACGCGAATATAGAAGTAAAAAAGCAGCCTTGAGAAAGTTAATGTATAATCAATGTCCACATAATTGGAATGAATACAAATTTGTTGCAGCTACATTCAGGCAAACTGTTGACAAAGCGTATGAAATTTATAACACCAAACATTACAGTTGCCGATCGCAGTAATAAAAAAGCCCTATTTAGGTTTCTACGGTCTAAAAAGATTGTTTCAGCAGCAATAAATATAGAATATGTTAGTTTAACTTTCACTGAATTGGTGGAACTGGTAAAAAATTCATGGATTTATGCAGATCAGAAAGTTGGCAAAGTAATTCAGCTATTCAAAAAGCCGGGGAATGGGCATACGGTAGACAACATTAGACCTATTTCTCTGGCCTCAAATTTCGCAAAGTTAATCGAGAGAGTTCTGTATGGTCACACGGAGAGGTGGATAGGCGAGAACCAATTATTAAGTGATTCTCAAATAGGATTCAGGCCCGGCTGCTCAATTTGGTGTGCTCATGTTGACTTGGAGAGTTGAATTCAACGCGCTCGTCACAACAGTCAGTACGCGGCCTTAGTGAAATTAGATATTGCTAAGACGTATGACAGTGTTGAGCATAGCATCACAATCAACAGACTTCAAAGTGTGAATCTCCCACAGTATATAATTGCGTCGATTTATAATTTCCTAAGTGGACGCACATCTTATTGCAATCAAAACGGTGTTTTTACTCACAGTTATAGACAAAGGCCTTCCTCAAGGTGCCAGTACTCTCCCCCGTATTATTTATTATATTACTAAATCGGATCCCGACACAGCATATGACGTACGTATATGCTGATGATATCGATTTTCGCGGTGTCAAATTACATACATACCCTATTTAAATGTTGCTGTCGTATTTGAATCAAATTGAAATTTGATACAAGGAATACAAATGTCGCTAAATGTCCACAAAAGTGCAATCATTGTTTTTCCGTTAACTTTTCCTATCTAAATAACACTGTCATATGGTGAAGAGATTATTCCGCAGGTAGAATCTTTAAAATATCTGGGAATTATTTACACAGAAAATCCTAATTGGTGAACACACATTGAATATATCGCATATAAAGGAGCACGCGCTTTTGGATTATTACGAAGGGTCAGCATCAGTCGCCTTGGAATCCGCAGGGAGACCTTGCTGATGATTTATTGTATGTTTGTCCATCCCATTCTAGAGTTTTGGTGCGTGTTATTTTCTGGGGGTCCTACTTATAAATTACGGCCTCTGGTTCTTTTAGAACGCGAATCACTACCTCTATGCCTCGGCCTTCCAAGATTTGTAGCAAATGATATTCTTTATCATGAAACTCATGTGCCTTCTCTTCAAACTCGATTTCGTATACTGACAGTCCAAACAGTACTGAACATCTATCCTTCTCCCCAGAGACGCTCCTACTATCTGCTTATTCGAGAGCCGGCTGCATTCCTTGAGAACCAATGGTCTATACTGCATTGTTCCCAAGTAGTCTTTGTGCAGACAGCTATTAGAGCCATTACAGATATCGATCCGTCATGTGGCTTTCCCAAATTTACCTACTGCGACAGTAAGTGTTGAATTCCATATATTTCCTCTCTCTCTTTATATATATATATATATATATATATATATATATATATATATATATATATATATGCAAAGCGATTTATTCACGTGTAAACGTCAAGGAATGCGAGAAACGTCAGGCGAACGTCAAGAAGCGGCGAGGCGACCAGCAGCCAAAATCCGGGCAAGCGCAAGCTCGGGGCGCGTGGTTAGCACTGACACTGTGGCTTGCTTGCTGACTGCTTCGTCGTCGTCTTGTCTTCTTCATTACATTGGCCCCCGGGAAGTAGCGTAGCCATCCTGGCGACTTAAGGCGTTGTCAGTATAGAGGGGTCATAATAGGGCTTGAGGCGACTCACGTGAACGATTTCTCGACCACGACGACGTAAGTCTTGAGACGGTGTCAAAGGCTCAACGTCATAATTGACTGGAGATGTCCGAGCGCGGATGCGGTAGGGCCCATGATAGCGGGCCAATAATTTAGACGAAAGGCCAGGCGTACTCGGAGGAATCCAAAGCCAAACTAGGGCACCGGTCGCGAAAGTAGTGAGAGATCGGTCGGTGTCGTGCCTGAGCTTCTGGTGACCTTGGTCCTCGGTTGTCAATGAACGGGCCAACTGTCGACAATCTTCGGCGTACTTGGCGACATCAGAAATTGCAGCGTACTCAGATGAGTCAGGTGTGTAGGGAAGCATAGTGTCCAGCGTGCATGATGGCTCACGGCCGTACAAGAGGAAGAACGGCGAGAATCCTGTAGTCGCGTGCGTAGCAGTGTTGTACGCATATGTGATGAATGGAAGGACGGTGTCCCAATTTGTCTGGTCTGACGCCGTGTACATCGTCAGCATATCCCCCAGAGTGCGATTAAATCGCTCAGTGAGGCCATTAGTTTGCGGATGATATGCACTGGTCATGCGATGAACGATGTTACACTGCACGAGCAAGGCTTCAATAGCATCTGACAGGAAAACACGTCCCCTGTCGCTTAAAAGCTCACGGGGAGCACCGTGGCGCAGTACGAAGTTGCGTAAGATGAAAAACGCAACGTCTCTTGCTGTGGCTGTAGGCAAAGCTGCAGTCTCGGCGTAACGCGTGAGGTGGTCCACGCCGACAATTATCCACCTATTCCCAGAGGTGGTCGAGGGAAGCGGGCCGTATAAGTCGATACCGACGCGGTCGAATGGACGGGCCGGGCAAGGGAGAGGCTGAAGTGTACCGGCCGGGCGTTGAGGTGGAGTCTTGCGCCGCTGACAGGCAGTGCAAGCACGTATGTACTTGCACACAAATGCATACATTCCGCGCCAGTAGAATCGCTGCCGCAAGCGATTGTAGGTCTTGAGAACGCCGGCGTGAGCGCTTTGTGGGTCAGCGTGGAAAGCAGCGCATATGTCCGTGCGCATGTGGCGAGGTACCACTAGAAGCCACCTCCGGCCATCAGACGCGTAATTCCGGCGATAAAGGAGATCGTCGCGAATAGTGAAATGGGCGGCTTGGCGACGCAGAGTTCTTGGGGCGGGATAAGTGGATGTGTCAGTGAGAAAGTCAAGGAGTTGACAAATCCACGCATCCTTGCGTTGCTCCGACGACATGTCTGCAAAGTC
Organism: Dermacentor silvarum; assembly: GCF_013339745.2. NCBI lineage: Eukaryota > Metazoa > Arthropoda > Arachnida > Ixodida > Ixodidae > Dermacentor > Dermacentor silvarum. The sequence goes on along the minus strand of NC_051159.1, from coordinate 115,169,834 downwards.
AATAGGCGACAAGGGAGCCGAAGAGGCTGACGGAGAAGCCGTGTCAGACGCTAGCGGCGAGCGGGACAGTGCATCAGCGTCCGAGTGTTTGCGGCCGGATCGGTACACAACACGGATGTTGTAATCTTGCAGGCGAAGCGCCCAACGACCGAGGCGTCCCGAGGGATCTTTCAGCGACGAGAGCCAGCATAGAGCATGATGGTCCGTGACGACGTCGAAAGGGCGGCCATAAAGGTACGGACGAAACTTAGCCAAAGCCCAAATTATAGCGAGGCACTCTTTCTCAGTGACAGAATAGTTACACTCGGCTTTCTTGAGCGTGCGACTCGCGTAGGCAACGACGTATTCTTGGTATCCTGGTGTTTTTTGAGCCAATACCGCACCAAGGCCAACACCACTGGCGTCAGTATGGATCTCCGTAGGCGCATTAGGGTCAAAGTGACGGAGTATTGGTGGCGATGTTAGTAAGCGCCGTAGCGTTCGAAAAGATTCGTCGCATTCTGTTGACCAAGCAGACAGGCCGTTAGAGGCGGTCAGAAGGTTGGTAAGAGGCGCGATGATGGTAGCAAAGTCGCGCACAAATCGACGAAAATACGAGCACAGCCCAATGAAACTTCTAAGCGTTTTCAAGGAATTGGGCTTGGGATATTCGGCTACGGCACGGAGCTTCGCGGGGTCCGGAAGAACTCCCTCCTTGCAGACGACGTGGCCTAGTATCGTCAGCTGGCGTGCAGCAAAGTGGCACTTCTTTATGTTAAGTTGAAGGCCAGCAGAGGTGAGGCACGTGAGAATCGCACGAAGACGAACAAGGTGAGTTGGAAAATCGCGAGAAAAAATGACGATGTCGTCAAGGTAGCAGAGGCAGGTATTCCACTTGTAGCCACGAAGGATGTTATCCATCATCCGTTCGAAAGTAGCTGGGGCGTTGCACAATCCGAACGGCATCACGTTAAACTCATACAGTCCGTCAGTGGTGACAAAAGCCGTCTTAGGTCGGTCAGGGTCGGCCATTGGAACCTGCCAGTAACCCGAGCGCAAATCCAGTGACGAGAAATATTCTGCCCCTTGCAAACAATCGAGAGCATCATCGATGCGGGGCAACGGGTATACATCCTTCCGAGTTATCTTATTGAGGCGGCGGTAGTCAACACAGAATCTGATAGAGCCATCCTTTTTGCGCACAAGTACAACAGGAGAGGACCAGGGGCTCTGGGATGGCTGAATGACACCACGCGTAAGCATATCATCCACTTGTTCGTTGATAATACGCCGTTCTGCCGCTGAAACTCGATATGGTCGTTGGCGTAAGGGCGCATGGGAACCGGTGTCAATGTGGTGTGTGACGCTTGTTGTACGACCTAAAGATGGTTGAGCGCAATCGAAGGAGGAGCGGAAGTCTCGAAGAAGGGCCAGAAGTTCGCTGCGTTGTGTTGACGGTAGATCGGCAGCAATAGAAGGGTGGAAACTGTCTGGACCCGAAGGTTTGGGCACAGGTGATGTCATGGCATTCAGTTCAAGATGGGGTTGGTCCTCTGCAAACTCGAGGGAGCGCAGGAGATCGGCACCTTGAATGTGACCCAAAGATTCTCCACGAAGTAATGTAACGGAGGATGGGAGCCAGTTGGAAACTAACATAGTAGTAGCACCCGATTCAACCGTAAGTACAGCAAACGGCAGTCGTAGGCCGCGACGGCGGAGAAGTACCTCCGATGGGGCAAACAGAACAGTTCCGTCAGGGGCGGCCGTACAGGACAGAGGCACAAGGGTCGACGTTTCAGGGGCAATATCTGTGTCCGCAGCAACCACCAGTTTGTGAGCGTCGGGATGATTATCCACCGAAAGAGAGGTTTGCAATGGCGTAAGGGCCACTTCTGCACGGGAGCAGTCTATGACGGCGCGATGACGTGAAAGGAAGTCCCATCCGAGAATAACGTCGTGGGAGCATGACGGCAGCACGAAAAACTCGATGACATAATGTTCACCTTGAATAGCGACACGTGCGGTGCAAACAGCTGAAGGCGCAATGCACTGTGAGCTGGCAGTGCGGAGCATTAGTCCCGAGAGCGACGTGGTCACTTTTTTGATCTTGCGGCATAGGTTTTCGCAGATAACCGAAACAGCGGCCCCCGTGTCAATAAGCGCTAATGCGGCGGTTCCTTCAACGTCGACGTCGATAATGTTTTGCGGCGAAATAGATGGAGGCCTTGGGCAGTTCGACGCGCATGCAGCTCTTGCCTCCGGAACTGCAGCGATCAGTTTCCCTCCTCCGTAGGAGGTCGGCGACGCATGGGTGATAGGGAGCGTCGTCGCGGAGATAGGGACCGGCGGTTAGCATAGGCTGGCTGATCGTCAGAGACGTACCTTGGAGGCGACCGGGCAGAGGAAGGAACAGGCCTGCCCATGACGTCAAATGGCGAAGGTGGACATCGGCGACAGTGGCGGGCGACGTGTCCAGCGACACCACAGGCGAAGCAGATGGGCCTATTGTCTGGCGTTCGCCACGCGTCGGGGCGGCGGAGGAACGGAGCCGAAGGTCTCGCGAAGGCGAGCGGCGCAGCATTCGCGGTCGTCGGCCAGGCATGGGTCGGCATCGCAGGTCGAGCATACGGCGCAGGATGTTGAGGGGGTCGAGCCGCGACGGAAGCGTAGGTAAGTGGCGCAGTGACGGGTGGTTGGTGAGTCACAGGCGGGAGGGCCTCAGCAACCTGGGTCCGAATGACGTGTTGAAGGTCCGGAGCCAAAGACTGCGAAGGCTCGTGCGTGAGAGGCAGCAATGAAAGCTGACGCGCTACCTCTTCCCGGATAAAGTCCTTGATGGTAGAGAGCAGCGGCTGTTGATCGGCAGAGTGGGCAGCTAGCTGCAAGCTCGATAGTGTGTCTGGCGTCATGAGGGCTTGGCGGGCGATCGTGCGCTGCCTACGCAACTCGTCAAAGCTTTGACACAAGGAGACGAGTGCCGCGACTGTGGTGGGATTTCTCGCGAGCAGCATCTGAAAAGCGTCGTCCTCGATGCCCTTCAGGATGTGCTTGATTTTCTCGCCCTCTGTCATGGTAGGGTTGACGCGGTTGCAGAGATTCAGCACATCCTCGATGTAGCCCGTGTAATTCTCCCCTGGATGTTGCGCACGTTCACGCAAGCGCTGCTCTGCGCGAAGCTTGCGGGCCGTAGGCCGACCAAAGACGTCCGAAATGGAAGTCTTAAAAACGGACCAAGTGGGTATGTCGGTTTCGTGGTTGCGATACCACAGTTGCGCGATGTCCGCGAGATAAAACATGACGTGACTCAACTTCGATGAATCGTCCCATTTGTTATTGGCGCTGACCCGTTCGTATGTCGACAACCAGTCTTCAACATCGGAGTCACCTGAGCCGTTGAAGATGGGAGGATCCCGCTCACGGTACACGGCGCTGCAGGTGGCAGGCGCTGCCGAAGGGTCAGTCTGTGTCGAGGTGTCGTTGACCATCATGGGTGCAGGAACCGAAGGGAGCGTCCGGGAGCGGAGTTCCAGGTTGGTGCGGGGGACCCACGCAGCCTCCACCAAATGCAAAGCGATTTATTCACGTGTAAACGTCAAGGAATGCGAGAAACGTCAGGCGAACGTCAAGAAGCGGCGAGGCGACCAGCAGCCAAAATCCGGGCAAGCGCAAGCTCGGGGCGCGTGGTTAGCACTGACACTGTGGCTTGCTTGCTGACTGCTTCGTCGTCGTCTTGTCTTCTTCATTACAATATATATATATATATATATATATATCCTCATAACGCTGAGCTTCTGCCAATAACGCTAAGCTTGTGCCTATTCGGGGCCTAAAAGGTTTGTTAGATGTCCAGCTTGAGACCCTCCAAATAAATGCATTAATAGCCACAGATGCTTCTGTCAGTGAAGAGAAGGAACGAGTGGGCATTTTATTGTCATCATTAAATTGGTCTTTTTTCAATTGCCCGACTTTACTACAATATTTCAGGCAGAGTGGCGATCATCCTAGCCCTACGAAAAGTTCCCACATCTATTTCTTTAGCCGTAATAATAACCGACTCCTTGTCCGTTTGTTCTACTCTATCAGTGCCCGATTCATCTACCATTCTCCGACAATTTCTTTCATCCATCCCCCAACATTTACGCCTCCTCCATATGGTATGGGTGCCAGGGCACGTGGCCACTTTAAACGATTCAGCAGACGCACTAGCCCGTAAAAAATGACTGCTGTTGATTTACCATTGACGTATCGTTCGGTAATTGTTGAATCAACGGACTTTCAACAAAGTTTCTAAAGTCTTCGAGTTTGCTCAACAGTTGCACAATTATATTACCACTGAGAGCTTCTCGATAGATAATTTATTGAGTAATTTGTGTTGATTTTTATAGATGTTTTTTTTGTGTGTGTGTAGCAGTTGAGTCCAGCATATACTAATTAGGACTCGCATATGAAGGCAACATTTGAAAACTTTATTAAGAAGCATTCTTCGCCTCATTCTTGTCATTTTGCGGTAGGTAGGTAGTTTCTTGTTTGGGCTCGCTTTCGTAAAAAGAAAACAATGTGTGACCGACTTTGGCATCGAACGTTGACCGTCGACAACAGCATCCCGGTGCTCTAACTTTTGGGCCACGAGCGCATGCATACGTCTCTCGTTCCAAAACCAGTCAGCGCTTTGAATGCTCGGCGCTCGCGCCTCATGTCACTTGATCTTCTTGCGACAGCTCGCCCTTTGAGGCGCCATGTTAAACTGTACTATGTCCGGGACCAGCCCACTTTCGTAGCCGTTTACGCTACTTAGAAACTGCGACGTTGAACCAGCTTCATGATCGCCCACGAGTGACTTGTTCGCTGGCGTACAAATGCAATCGTCGCTTTAACATACAACAGATGGCATAGCCATAGGTGCGATCCAAAATGCGCACGTTTTAGGGAGCAAAAGAATGTGAAATTCACTTGCAAACATGGTGACTGCGTGCATGTGGAGTCCCCCAAAAGTAGACATGGCGGCAGCGCGGATGGTGGCGATAAGGCAGGCGCCGACAAGCGACGATGCTACCTTTGAGCATCGGACGCGCTGTGGGAACCGTGGGATGCAAGCGCGCACAGGCTGTAAACATACACTTCAGAGGTCTTAGAATTTCCTGTGCCACACCCTCCGTCTCGAAAGCATAATACATTTTTTTATCCAACGGCCGTGGTACTAGATATCAAACAACGAACGCGCTTTGAGATCACAGCGCCTTGAAAGAGTTTCAGATTCAGCAACAGCCGCAACATTACGCCAGCTAATCGCTGTCTCCGCGGCTGCTCCCGACACTCGCCTTGCAGAAGCATGCGGTAAAATTCTTGCCATGGAAGCCTCCCAAGCCTGCAGCTCTCCTAAGTTCAGTGAAACAAACGAAAGCCAAAGAGAAATGAAAGAAATGAAACAACAGTTACGCGCCCACGTTATACCTTACTTTTCACCGCGTCATCTGCGAAGATGCGAAGATGCTGCAAACTACTTAAAAGAGTTATTGTTCGTAAAAATAAAGATACTAGTAATACCTTTTACTCATATGTGACGCAATGAACGCCAAACCAGTGTTTGAGCATGTGTGTTTAAGAGTGTGCGCGCGTGCGTGACTTTGTTGTGAGCAGTCTTTTGCAACAGTACCCATAGTGTGCCGTTAGTTTCGTAGTCACAATTTTGTTAATCGTATTATTTATTGTTTACGCTACAAATTAGGTTTTCCTTCAAAATTTATGATGTTTCGTATGAACAAAAATTACCAATTATTACTTACTTATGGGCTTCAGCGGTCATATTTAGTAGGAACTGTTTGGCCGTGACTGCTGCGACCGGGTCGCAGCAGACAAAAGGTAAAACGTCTGCGTTCACCTATGACGTCACGTCCGCTATAACCCATGATGTCACATCCGTTTATTTTCGTGGCGGCTGTTTTTCGGGGCCGGTCGCGTTGTGAAGCGGTCCGTATTCCGTGCCTTCTTACAACGTAAATAATCCATTTTTCCACTCTATATGCATGTAATAAAAGGTTCGGGCTGTCAGCTGCTTGATGTGTTGCCGTTAGTTATCTTGCGCGCATATTTTGCCTCGTGGCCGCGTCAAATTGCAGCTGGCCCGTGGAATGGGCCGTGGCATCCTGTGAGTATACGCCTCGGTCACGATCGTTAGTGCGTGTACAGAACCATCCAGTAGTCTGGTTGAGTAAATGATGCGCGAAAAAACGAGGGCGTAAGAAAACCCTGGCATGGTGAGCTGTTCCGCCAGATCGAACAGAGATGGTCGAACAGCTTTGCTACTGCTTTTCTACAGCTTTTCTGCATTCCATTTAATCATTACCTGCATTCTTTTTAATAATACAAATGGCATTACTGCGCGAAAGAGCGTCTCGAAGTTTCCCAACAACAGCCAGTGCCGCCGTGATGCGCGTTGTGCACAAAGAAATTCAGTTTTTTTCGGCGACCCTGTGGTCCATATACTTTTGTTCAGGGGTGTACATTCATTGACCCATCCGTCATCAAAAGCGATCATTTCGCGCAGCTTCGCGTGTCGTCTGTGACCTCGTTGGCGTTCCGTAATTCTCACACGGACACGGTAGCACTGAGTCACACGTTGGTGCCTGTATGCGTGATTATATTTCTTAAATAGCTTTTATTTACTAGTTGTAATAACGTGTCATCATCCCGTATTATTGGCGGCACCTCCGGGACACCAAAGTGGCAACAGGAACACCAAAGCTAAAAGCCGGGCTCGTCCTTGTGTTAGGGTGCGCTGAGGCCTCCGCGTTCTACGCGAGACCCACGCTCCGGCCTCGGCTGCCCCAACACGGACTGCCCTGCTTCCAGCTTTGATCCCCCCGCAGGCCCTCTGGAGATCCGGCGCCGCCTGCTTTATTATTGCGATAGCAATTATATGGACACTCAAAAGCAGATTTCTGCCGTCGGCGTCGCCGTCGCCGTGAGGTTCCGTATGACGTCATTTGGAGAAGAAATCTTCGGCGCGGAGGTGTTTATTAAACATAAGGAAGAGACGCTTAATTCTGCAGCCCATAAGGGAGCACGGCGCAGCGTCGTAGGGGATAGGGGGAGTAGGAGGTAAAGAAAAAGAGAGAGACTCTTCGGCGCGCGCCGAACGCTGTATGTGCGAGTGAAAGGGCGCGAGGGGCGCGTCTTTCACAGGGAGTGAACGCACGGCGGAGAACAAACGCTCGTTCTGCGCCGTGCTCGCTTAAGGGTTGCAGAAGTAGGCGTCTCTGTTCTCCTTCACAATCACGATGTATGTAGAGCTAACGCGCCTTCTTCCGACGAGCGAGAGGCCGTGGGGGAGGGGCAGGGAAGGGAGGCGACGTTTAGCTGCGGCACGCAGTGCCTATTTATATCAGAGGCTCCGGCAATAAAGCCCCTATATTTATAAAAGTAGCGCCATTCTTAGATCTTGCCGCCACCGCGCTCACCCCGGCGCTTCCTCCTCGCCCTCTCTTAGCCGCCTCCTGTCGCCCCAGCCTCCTCCGCTGCTCCTTGCCCATGGAGAGGGCTGCTCGGTGAAGTGGGCCCTGCGGCTCTACGAGGCGGCGGCCACATCACGCCTGCGGTACGCCCTCCCGCTGGTGGCGCTGCCGCCACGCCGCCTCGAAAAGTTGGAGCTGCAGCACCGGGCGGCCATCCGACTCTGCCTGGGCGTCCCCCGGAGCTCCCAGATTGCCGCTACCCTTGCGGAGGCTGGAGCATGGCCCCTGTCGCTCCTCTTCCTGCAGCAGGGGCTGAGGCACGTCGACCGCCTCCACCATGCTCCTGATGGCAGAGGCCTGCTGCGTCGCCTCCAGTCCCGGCCTTCCTCAAGGATGGGTCAGCTGTGCCGCCTCTACGAGGAGGTGGTTGGCAACCCACCGCCGAATGCGGTACAGCTGCCCCCACCGCAGAGGCCTCCTATCCCCATCGCCACGGAGCTGCCCGGGATTTCGAAGAGGCGCTCGCCCGCTTGCGCCCTGCAGCAGACGGCCGCCTGCCTCCTGGACGAGACCCTCGGAGACCACCTCCTGGCGTACGTCGACGGTTCGGTGGTACCGGACACCGGCTCTGCCACGGCGGCCTGCACGGCACCAGCCCTGCAGAAGAGCAGGCAGTGTCGACTGCCCAGACACGCCAGCTCGACTGCAGCGGAGGTGGCAGGCCTCCACCTGGCCGTCGACCTACTCTCCGAGGAGCTTCCTGGGGTACCAGCGGCCATCCTCTGCGACTCCAAGGCAGCCCTCCTCGGCCTGCAGAGGCCAGAAAGCGCCAGCCTTGGAGTCGCACTGCTGTCTACCCGGCTGACAGCGCTGCAGGACGCAGGCCACCCGGTGTCCCTGCACTGGATCCCCGCCCACGTAGGGATCCCGGGCAACGAGGCAGCTGACACCCTGGCGAAGGACGCCCACCACACCACTGTGCCCCTCATTCGGGCCGTGACGGAGGGCGACTTCACAGGACTAGGGCTGCGGCGACACCTGGCGACCCACCACCCAGACAAACGGGTGGCACTGGGATGCCCCCCACGACCACTCCCCCCGCGAGGCCTGGCTCGCAGGGAGACCTCGCTCCTTCTCCGGCTCCGCATCGGCTGCAGCTGGACGGCAGCACGCAGCTACCGACTGGGACGAGCGACGTCCCCGGCCTGCAGCTCCTGCGGGGAGCCGGAGACGATCGAACATCTCCTGCTGGCCTGCCCGGCGTACCTCCAGCAGCGGGGCCCACTCCTGCAGGAGTTCCGCCGCCTGGGCCTCCCCTCTGGCAAGGAGGAAGATCTCCTCTTCCCCGGCCGACACCACCTTTCTGCACTTCGAGGCGTCGTGGAGTTCCTTGACTCGTCAGGGCTTTCCGCACGCCTCTAAGGACATTTCTACAAGCGGGAAGGCCTCACGGCCTCCCACCCCACCCCGGGCCTGACCGGCCTGGCACAACACCCCTGCAGACTCTGCAGCACACCAAGGCCTTCCATCTCGGCCTGATACGTGCCGCCTATGCCTGCCGGTTTTGCTTCGCCCAGCCATGGCGACTCCACTCTATCCCTTCTTTCGCTCCCACTTACCCCTCCCCGTTGGCGCTGAGCCGTGCTCCCTCAAGGGCTGCAGAAGATAGCGCCAACCTTTCCCTTTCCCTCAAGAACCACTTATCAGCCTCCTCCGCTCCCCCATTGGCCAATCCGTGTCACGTGGAAGTTCGCGTCGCGCTTTTGTATATTTTTTTTTTCTTTCCAGCGCGCTCCGACTGCCATTCTCGGGCCTGTGCGACGAAAGTGCTGTACGCACAAACGGATCAAACGTGTCAGGGACAAGAACTTCGTTGTGATGGCATGCTGCTGCGCCTTAAGTTGCCGCAACCGACAAGGCGAGGGCAAAAGGCTTTTTTGTTTACCATCCGGCGTGCGCAAACGCTTGCTGCACACTTGATATTTGCGCCGTCTCGCATCGTCGCGTTGCTACTTCCAAAACGGCATTATTAAGACCAGTTACTGACTGACGAAGCAAAATCGCGCCTCAAAAACGTCTCCGCAGGGCGCGATCGAAGTTTTCCTCGGATTTCCTCTGGTAGCGCGTTAGCTGTCGTCTGCCACGGCAGGCCCGACGCAGGCGGCGCCACTGTCGATATCGCGCCTCGATCGCGCTGGTCGCGCCGAGCGCGATAGTGGAACGGAGGAGGAGGGAAGTGGATGGCGCTACTTTTATAAATATAGGGGTTTTATCCGGCAACAGTCACCAACGCCGCACGCATTTTCAGCGAACGCGGGCAAAACGCCGATGGCGTCGACAACAGTTCTGCGTGTTGCCGATGCTGCTGCATGTCAAAGTTTATACAGCTGATAAAGCTAATATCATTACTCCGTATAGCTCTCTACAAGTTTGCTATCGCAATTGATGCTTCGCCTTTCAGGTGAAACTGCGACAACTTTTTTTATAATCTCAGGCGTACTCCGTTTGCCGGTTACATGTGCCCTTTTGGAACAGTACTGGTTAAAAAAAACAAAAACAAAAAAAAAACAGAAAGCTATCTATAGTCGCGACAAGAAAAGCACCCCGCAGAAAAAAAAAAGCGCCCCGCGACTTCTGCAACATACCGCGCTCGTGCGAAGAGAATTATGGAGCGCCAACGAGGAATCGGCCTAACTATTGTCTGCCATGGAAGTGGAAGAAGAAATGGCTTTTATACTTCTACCTACTTGTTTTCTAGAAATGGACAATGAATAAACGGAAGACGCGGACACCTCGGAAACGGCGGTGGTGGCTTCGCCTGGCTTTGCTAAAGTGTTAGAAGTTGGGTCACGCCAAGGCTTCGTTGCCGCACCTCCGGTCGCGCGACGTTGAATACTATCGCGAGTATTGCTGACAGTACGTTTTAGTACCACTCTTGTCGTAGATCAAGGGGCCGGTGGTTCTTGATCGCGTCGATCAGCATTGCAGCCTACACTTTTGGAGCCATGTTCAATTTTACGACCGGTTGTTTACACGCTAGTGCAGCTTCCGGTCGAGCGGAACGACTTTCCGCCGCGTTTCCCCTTCGCAATGGCGAAAAAATCGGTCCGAGACCGATTTGGCTCGCCGCCTGGTTTGCCGCCCATTTTGACGCCTAGGCGGGCGGATTTTTCGAAGTTTTTGCCGCTTCCACCTGCTTCGAGACCAAGTGTGAACGTAGCCTTCCTCACCTCAGCGTTTTGACAGCGAGTGTCCGCAGTCATCGAGTGAGATGTGTTCTCGTTTGCCTCTGCGCGCGTGACACCATGCTTGTTAATTTAGTTAGTAAGCAAATGTTTGTAAGTTTATACGGCCGATAAAGCTACTATCCATACTTCGTATAGCTCTCTAATATTTGCTATCGCAATCGGTGATTCGCCTTTCAGGCAAAGTGGGACTCTTTATCAAAAAGGAAGGTACAAACTGTGTGACCGACGCATAAGTGAGGTTGTTAGATTTGGGAATACGTCATCTGGAAAGTGTTGGTTAGCATTGATTGCGCATGCACCGTGGGCGCTTGAAAAAAATATCGTTTATATATGACGGCAGAAATAGTGAGTAAGCACTTGTCCGGTCTACGTATTCCCCAATGACAATGATCTCTTGTCCTGTCAATGACAGGACAAGAGAGCATGCAGCATCTTTAGAAGGAATCTCCGCTGGGCATCTCGCTTTTCATCATCGCCAGCACCATTGCACCGTACATCTTTACGACATACAGGTTTTAGAAAAAAGTAAAGACAAGCTGACGCGCGAAATTTTAGAAGCCATGGCCATTGACAGAAGCGGGCAATTATGCATCAGTACACCATCCATACTACTAACAGAAAAAGAAAAAAAAAACTACTTGCGCAAAGACATTTCGCTCTGAAAGACGGATAACCGGCATGACAAAAGCAAAAAGCATTGGCTGTCGTGTGCTATAAAAGGTGTGGGAAACCAAGAATAAACATTCAGTTGCTAGTCCAGCGTGTGTCGTCGTCCCTTTCTGTCCGTGTCCATACGTTCTGCTGGAAACCATTTGTGCTATGTGCAACCAACGAGCTCAAGCAAACACTATTCTGAACTTCCATAGAAGCCCATACGTTCAAAACATGGCGGTTTATCGGCGGTCCATGGGGCTTAGCGCCATCTATGTGAGGAGGGAACACTTCCGGCCGAAGAAAAAATAATGTGACGTCATATCCGTTCAAAATAGAAGTGACGCCCTTTTGTTCTCTAAGGCGCAAAATTTGTTTTCGGAGGCCTCCTATTAGAGCTGTATATTCAAATGCCCTGCCATTTGCCTTGATGGGCGTTTCGAGCTTTCAACGCGGAGGAGGAGGAGGAATAAACTTTTATTGTGGAGCCAGCACTTTATGATGGCCGGGCCTAAGCCTCCCATGAGGGGACGTCGAGGGCTTGCCTCGCCGCCGCCTCACGGGAAAGCGATTATAAAAGAGAGAGCAGTTCCGCAAGAGATTTATTGATGACGACTGGCCGGTACATAGACATCATAACTAAAGACACACCTCCCTGCTTGGGTAGGCTATTTATACTGTAATGGTGGCGCTGGAGTGCCCACAAGCGTGGCCCCCTGCTGGTTACAAGATACCACACCTTTCTTCCCTTTATTTGGCTACTGCTAGACGTACCTTTCGAGCACTAGCCGGATCCTAGTGGATCGCCGCAGGGGCACTGGTCTGACTGGCTGCTGTGGGGGTGTTTGTTTGGTTGCTTGGTCATCTGCTAATGGCGCCGCCTGCTGAGTGAACGGGATTGTGTCTAATGCCCCCTCCCTCGGTAAATTTTCGGGGAGTACCTCGCTTTGGGTATCTGCGTTCTCCGACAGCGTTATTTCGGACCAGGGAGCCGTTGGCGATGCCACTTTACATCTTAAGTGATCGGCATGGCAATACCCAAGAACTTCACCTACGCGTACCAGGAGTGTCACTTTTGACAGCTTTACAATTTGCCCTGGCCACAATTTCACCCTTTCGTTACGAACAGTACGGACATATACCTCTTCGCCTTGCGTAAAGTCACGGCTGTTACCCCTTCTTACAATTGCCGTGAGCTTGTTTGTTTTTTTTTTTTTTCACTTCTGTTTTTCCACACTTCCATTCTGCACGCTTTCAGCATGGACAGTCTGATTCGGACTTTTCGTCCGAGAAACAACTCGCAGGGCGCTGATTCTGTGAACGGGTGCGGCGTCGTCCTGTATGAAAACAAGAAATTATCAATGTTGTGTTGTAACGACCGCGTCCGGCCGGCTCTTTCATCTTCTAGCTGCAATTTCAAGATCCCCCTTTTCGTGGTCTGCACCAACCTTTCCACTGTACCGTTTGACTGGGGGTGAAACGGGGGCGTGAAAAGTGACTTTACACCGTTTTGTTCCAAGAAGTGTTGAAATTCCCTGGATCTAAATTGCGGACCGTTGGTCGGTCACAACAACACTGAGCAGGCCATACGCCACCAAGCTGCTCCTTACCGCCTCCACCGTGGCCAAGGCTGATGTGCCGTGCATTACTCTTACCTCGAGCCATTTTGAGTACGTGTCTACCATCAGCAGCAATGATCTGCCTTCCACTTCCGCAAAATCTAAATGAACCCTCTCCCAAGCGTTTCTAGCTATTGGCCACGGTTGCACCGGTACTGATTGCGCTGAATTCCGTACACTTTGACAAACCTCGCAGGCTCGTACGAGTCGTACCATGTCTTCTAGTTCTGTATCAAGATTTGGCCACCAAATCCAACTACGCGCCAGCACTTTGATTTTCGTCATTCCTGGGTGGCTCTCGTGTAATAAAGACAGAACACTTGGCCTAAGAGCTTTCGGGATAACAACCAGACTTTTCCACAACAAAACCCTGCTCTATCGACAACTCGTGTAGACGATTAAAATATGGGCGGTATTGCTCTTGTTTCTCGAGGCCAACGGCGTCACGCCATGCCTAATACCGATCTGAGAACCTCATCCCTGCTTATTTCTTACGCCACTTCCTGGGCTGTAAAGGGCACCTCTGAAAGAGGCGATAAAAATATTTCTTGTCCTTCCCCCTTAGTTGTTTCCAACGGAAGCCTCGATAAGCCATCTGCGTGGCCCACTTGATGACATACTGATAACAGGCCAAGAAATTTTTCCATCGCTGCACTCTTGCTATAGCTACTTGACTGCTGTGTCTCTTCGGATCAAGCAACTGTGTCAGCGGCTGATGATCAGTCACTATTTCGAACTGCCGACCCAACAAGTACTTATGAAACTTTTTAATGCCAAAAATAATGGCTAGAGCTTCGCGCTCAATTTGTGCATAGTTTATTTCGGCCACTGTAAGCATGCGTGACGCGAATGCGATAGGTCTCTCGCCGCGACCTTCGGTGTGCGCGAGCACCGCTCAAAGGCCGTATGCCGTTGCGGCACATGTGAGGCGCAGCGGTTTGTTTCCATCGTACAAAGCTAGCACTCAGTCACTGAAGTACTAAAGCACCAAACAGACGACACAAGAAGAGACACGAACGAGCGCTTACTAACAACTGATGCTTTATTTACAGAAACACACGATATATACGCAAAACTGGCAGCGCAACTCGCACTTGTCGAAAATCGCACGGTAACCAGGCAAACTGTGATAAAAGGATTGTAAAAGATGACGAAAGTCGAATAAAAGATGACGTTCGCGACAATGACACGTGGTGTATAGGGCCAAAGGAACATAAAAGATAATGGTTACCCGATACACAAAACACCGATGTAAGGGAGTACCCCATTACAAACTAAAATATTAAGGTTTTTCACCAAGCGCAGGCGGCGCACCAAACGAGCTAAGTTTTAACTAAGCGCTTCTAAAAAGGACATTTCACTTTTATAAAGTATTTGTTGACGGTTCGCTGACGCATTCCAAGCCCTGCCTTTTAATGTGGAAGGCTTCCTTCAGCTCACGGGCAACGCTATCTCGACTTCTGTCCAGAACAATGTTCTCTCTTAGGCGAGGCTTGCAGCCGCGCTCTTTGCAATGGATGGCCATATGGATGGCGGGAATTTCGTCAAGGACAAAGGCCTGCTGCTTCTACAGGCTGACAAGGAAGGAGGCTTCGTTGTGGTCCCGTGGGGAATTTACAAGGAAAAGGCCTGCCGAGCTGTGGAAAAAACTTTCGCCACGTCAACCCTCAGGCCGACTAGAGTGAAATCTCAGGCAGTGTCCCTTTGCAAGGAACTGGAACTAGGAAAGACAGCAAATGCCATAAGTAAGTGCAAAAATAAGACTTTGGGCAGGTGTTTTACCGCCAAGACCCACAAAGAAGAGGTTCCGTTCCGGTGTATCGTGAGCGAACGTGAATCTTGGCAACGTCATGTTAGCCAGTTTCTCTTAAAGCATTTGAGTTCACTTAACATAGGAGATCCTTTCGAAACAAAAAATCCAATAACGTGGTAGGATTTTTGCAGTCCTGCGGTACCGTAGGTAATTTTTTCTCGGTCGATGTTAAGGATCTTTTCTATCCCGCACAAGGAGCTGTTTTTAGCTGTTCAGGCATGTATTGAAAAGAAAGCACTGTACCGTTTCGGAATTCTGTGGGCATGTCTGTTGAAAATTTCATTAGGCTTTTGGAGTTATCTTAGTTCCACGCTAGTTCAGTTTGAAGATAGGGTTTATGTTCAGAAGGTCATCTGTATAGGGTCCTGTGTAACCCCTATATTAAGCAATATTATTGCGATAGCAATTATATGGACACTTCAACCGGATTTCTGCCGTCGGCGTCGCCGTCGCCGTGAGGTTCCGTATAGATAAAATCTTCGCCGCGCGCCGTATGCCCGAGCGGAAGCGTGCGGGGACGCGCGCTATCACGGAGAGCGAACGCACTCAATCTCCCACGCGCAAGCAAGGAAGCGGGAAGCCAGCGCCGGAGGGAGCGGAGGGGGGGGGGGGGGGGCGCACTTCTACTCTGCCAACAACCGCGCTCGTCGCTCGCCCGCACCGTCTCTTATCTCGACACGGCTCTGACCTTTATGCGCTGTGCATTCGCCGCTCAGTTTCCGTTGAAGCGATAGACCGCACGTACCTTCGCCCGCTGCGGCGTATGCACTTGCTGCCAGCGTTTTGACAGTCGTTGTCTGCAGTCATTCAGTGTGATCTATTCATGTTTGTTTGTGCGCGCTCACACCACGCTTGTTCATTCAGTTAGTAATAGTCGGGCCACATTTTCCAATGCACGCTACACATGCAATGCTGCCCGGATCGGCAGTGCAGCGCTACAGGTGTGTCCCTTCGCACGCGCTGCCCACGGGAAGCGCTTCTCATCAACACCACCGTTTCACACGCGCCTTCTCGTGGTCATCGAGTCTCTCTTCATGTCGGTCTACTTACTTAATCAGCTCATGTTTACTACAATTCATATTGCTACCAAAGCCGCTCACTTTACTTCGTATGACATTACTGTGTTGCTATCGCATTCATTGCTTCGCCCTTAGGGCGAAACTGACTTTTTTTTCTCTCGGCCATTGATAACGTCTTGAACAGCATGTTTGACAAAAAGAAGGTATTGAAAGTATATTTAGATACGTAGATGATTTCGTAATTGTGTTAAACAGACAGGACCTATCAGAACATCAAGAAACTGTAAAAGAGATTCTAGAAGTTTTTAGAAAATATAGCCATGGTTTGGAATATACCTGTGAACTACCAAAACACAATAATTTACTGTTTTTAGACATAGAGCTCAACGTGGGAGCAGAAGTGCACTTGAAGTACGACCCCCAAGCGCAAAAAGAGCTTCCGTCTTATGAGTCAGCCCATTCTAAGACCGTAAAAAGAAGGATAGCCACAGTGGCATTGGAATCGGCTGCCAGGAAATCGTGTAAGCATGATATACGAAGCAGCTTTCAACTGTAGATTGAAAGGCTAAATAAGGCGGGACTCCTACAGACAGTTGTAACTTCAATAGTAGAGTCCCTGCTCCAGAATATAAAAGGTAAAGGAAGAAAAAAACGCACAAGAACAAACCAGGAGATTAAGACCCGTAGTCATACCATACTCTCAAAGTGTAGCTCACCACCTGAAGAAGGTCGCTAGTAAATTCAAAGTCCCGGTAGCTTTCTCAGCAGCTTGAAAACTTGCTACCTTGTGCGCTCCTATTAACAACCAAAAAAATAGAACGCGCGACCTGCGGAACCCCCCATACCGACCCACTTGTCAGTTACAAGGAAGGGGTGCGTTATCAAATTCCGCTTTCATGCAAAAAGGTTTACATTGGACAAACGCGGCGATGTTTAAATGAAAGGCTAAAAGAACATGAACGCTCACGGGAAAAAGGGACTGGTTCCAATATGGCCATCCATTGCAAAGAGTGCGGCGGCTGCAAGCCTCGCCTAAGAGATAGCATTGTTCTGGATAGAAGTCGAGACAGCGTTGCCCGTGAGCTGAAGGAAGCCTTCCACATTAAAAGGAAGGGCTTGGAATGCGTCAGAGAACCGTCAAAAATACTTTATAAAAGTGAAATGTCCTTTTTAGAAGCGCTTAGTTAGAACTTGGCCCGTTGGTGCGCCGCCTGCGCTTGGTGAAAAATCTTAATCTTTTAGTTTGTAATGGGGTACTCCCTTACATCGGTGTTTTGTGTATCGGCTAACCAGTATCTTTTATGTTCCTTTGGCCCTATACACCACGTGTCATTGTCGCGAAAGTCATCTTTTATTCGAGTTTCGTCATCTTTTACTATCCTTTTATCGCCGTTTGCCTGGTTACCATGCGATTTTCGACAACGTGTGAGTTGCGCTGCCAGTTTTGTGTATATATTGTGTGTTTCTGTAAATAAAGCATCAGTTGTTAGTAAGCGCTCGTCCGTGTCTCTTCTTGTGTCGTCTGTTTGGCGCTTTAGTACTTCAGTAGCATGCACCAACTAGCCCAACAAAAAGTTCTGCTTAAGTAGAACTGAGTCCTCGCTCAGAAGCAGCTTGCATTTCTGAAAGCTGGTTTCGCACTCTTTTGTCCGTTCTGACGGACAATCTTTTCTGAGGAGCTTGTAGAGCGGTTCTAAAGTCGTGGCTTTTTGGGAAAGGAAACTAGCGCAAAAATTCACCAACCCTAGGAAAGCCTTCGATTCGGAGACACCAGTCGGAGTTGGAGCCCTCATTATGGCTTCTACTTTATCTTTCGTAGGATGCATGCCAACCGTGTCAATTTCGTGACCAAGATAGCAGACGTAGTTTTTAAGAAATTGACATTTATCCGCGCTGGAACGTATCCCATGCTTCCGTAGTCTCTGCAGCACCTGTTCGGTGCGTCTCAGGCACTCGTGTTCGGTCTTTCCTGCTATGAGAACATCATCGAGACAGCACACTGTGCTCGCCAAGCAAGCCAATACCCGATCCATTACCGACTGGAAAATGGCAGGTGCGCTCGCGACACCAAACGGTAAACGCGTGAAACGGAAAAGGCCAAGGTGTGTATTTATCGTTAGCAACTCTTGCGAAGGGCTATCCATTCGAAGTTGCAATTACGCCTTTGATAAACCAAGCACACTGAAACAAGTTCCCCCTGCCAACGAAGCGAACACATATTCCGGCAATGGTAGTGGATAGTGGGCAACCGTAATACAGGGGTTTAAAGACACATGGTAGTCACCACAGAGCCTGACGGCTTTTCCATAACTCTTCAGAACTGCTATGACAAGGGTTGCCCATTGGCTTTCACGCACCGGGTGCAACACCATCTGCCCCCTCGATTCCAACTCTTTCAAAACTTTTTCAGGGCGTACGGCACTGGCCTGGCTTTACAGAATACAGGTTGCGCTCCCTGCTTCAAACCAATGGAGCCTACAAACTCCTTAATAGTTCCAATTGGGCCCGTGAACAAATCATTGTACTCGTCTAGCAACCCCTCCTGTTTATCGATTGTGTTCACTCACAAAGCATGTGACCAGTTTAGGCGAATATGCTCCAACCAGTCTCGGTCAAGCAATGCCGGTACCGTGCGCCCCTGTTCATTGGCAGCTATAACGAGCGGCAGTCTAAAACAATTGCCTTCATGAGCTACATTTACAGTGACACTGCCTTTCAAGGGAACGCTTGAGCCACTGTACGTCCTTAAGCTAAACTGAACAGGCTGATATGACAGATGTCCATAATATTACACAAGTTCACTTTCAGGCATAATAGATACCGCTGAGCCCGTGTCTATTTCCATGGTAATGGTTTGCCCATTTACATTCATGTCAACTTTGTGCGGCTGAACTCTCAATCTTAGCACGTACAGTCTGTTTCACACTTAGGGGAAATCTCGGAGAGCATTCGTACAGTCTGTTTCACACTTAGGGGAAATCTCGGAGCGCATTGGAGAAGAAGAAGAAGAGCCGAGCGGAGTAGACGTGCTTCGCATGGGCTCTGTCGACTTTCCTTATTCTTGCAAGAAATTCACATCGGAGGACCAAAGTGTTTGTCAGAAGGCCTTCCTGAAGTCATCCGGAACCCCCATGAGAAGTTTGAAGACCGTGAGTGCATATTATTTTGCGCTTTTGGACTTTGAAGTTCTCCGGGGCGGCGCTGCCGTGTTAAGCCTGCATGACGCCGCCGTACGTGGCAGCGAGGAGGTAGGCGAGGCGTTCCGCCGCCTTTGCCGCCGCTCGCTCGCTTGCTACGGTTTCTCGACGCTCACTATGGCGCACATCGCTGGATCCCAGCCGGTCGCTTCTACTTCTACCGGAGGGAGTGGAGATGGTGCTGTTATTACAGCCCCACCCGCCCCCGGTGCTATTGTCCAAGCTACCGCCGGGCCTTCGTCGCAAGAAACCACTGCCATGGTCTTCCAAGACATCTCGGAAGATCGCCATGACGACTCTGCCATTATGGATGAGGACCTTTCGCAAGGGACGCCATCGGAATGTCCTTATTCCAATTGGTCTCTACACCTCAAGCGAAGAACGAAGAAGAAGCTCGCCAGAGGCGAGCAAGTACGCGTGGCAGGCAGGGTGATCTCTCCGGTATCACCCTCCTCAACCACCGCGTTTTCATCAACATCCTACGCAGCTGCAAGCGCTGGGGCATCAAAGAAGCCTTCTTTTAAGAAGAGGCGACGACTCCCCCCCCCCCCCCCCTGCCACGTAGCGACTTCAAAATCATCATCCGGCCCAAGAAAGGCCTTCAGGTGAAGAGCTTCACCAACCACCAAATCTCGAAAGCCGTCTCGGCCGCCTGCGGAGGAAAAGTTGACGATTCGCATTTCCTCGTGCGCTTGAGACCCGGTTCCAACATAATCATTGTTAGTACCCCAGATCAGGAGGTCGCCGATATTGCGCGCAAGATCACGCGGATTGTGTTAGGCGGCAACCTTTACGAAGTTAACTCTTACGTTGCGGCACCGGACGGAGTGGCCCGGGGCGTCATTCATGGAATCGACCCGGATACCCCGCCCGAGGAGCTTATGACCCACCTAAGGGTGAGGACCCAAGGCGTGGAAATCGTGCAAGTCCGCATGCTGGGAAAGACCAAGACGGCCGTGATCACGTTCAGCTCTCACGTAGTTCCACGATACGTCTACTACTACGGAGGGGAGACCGAGTGCCACCCCTACAAGCCCACAAAACAAATCTGCTACGTGTGCCAGCGCATGGGACACCGATCGGACGTTTGTCCTACCCCGAACATCAAGATATGTCTAGCTTGCGGGACGCACGACCCCACGGACGACCACGAGTGCTCGCTCAAGTGCGCAGTCTGCGGCGAAGCCCATGCCACGGGGTCTCGCGAGTGCAAGCAAAGGCTGAAAAACAACAGTACTACCACCAAAAAGCATCCTCCGCCCGGAAGGTGGACGGAAGACTACGACAATGGTGGAGGAGGGACAAGGCGAAGCCACCTGCGGTGGTTCAGCTCGGAGTCGTCGGCGAGCCGTTCGAGGTCCCGGGCCCAGTCCAGGTCGAGGTCCCGGTCCAGGTTGAGGTCCCTGTCCAGGTCGCGATCCCAGTCCCAGTCCAGGTCCAGGTCCCGATTCCGCTCGGAGTGGCCAAAGCCAGGAGAGAAGCAAGGGCAGCGGCCGCCTTCTACCTCGTCATGCACGTCTAAGCAGAAAAACCATTCGGGCAAGAAGAAACAAGCCAACAACAAGGTGAGCCGGAATCAGTCTAGTACCTCCTCCGCTCAAAATACCAGTGACAATAGTAACTGCTCCCCAGAATGTACGCGCATTAGGGAAGAAAATAAAAAACTCAAAGCTCAGGTTAATGACCTAAATCAACGCATGCAACGCTTAGAAGCGATGCTAAGCAAAACAAACAACAACACACAGGCAGGGCCGCAAAGCGGAACGAAAGGCTACCAGCCCACCATTTCCATTCCTCCCCCCTCAAGAACCACCACGCCCTCCTCGCTCCCTGGTGCTGTCTCGGCAGCAGCAGGCCTGTCAAGTGTAGTCACCCTCGAAAGCATTTATGCTACGATGCAGCAGATGCTTTACCAGATGGGCGAATTGAACAATAAAGTCAAGGAGAACACGCTAAGCAGTGAAGACCTTGAAAGAAGAATACGCAAGGTTGAGTTTGGCTCGCGCAAGCGGGTTGACGACGAGAACAACAACACACGCGTCAAGGCTTACAGGCGCATAAACAATACGGCTGACGTCAGCGACGCCGACAACTGCGACGGCGGCGGCATGAACGTCAGCAATGGCTAACACCACACGCAGCGCCCACGAACACCTCGAGATCTGGCAGTGGAATTGTCGCTCTTTCAACAAGAAGGCAAGTTCGCTCCAGCTCTTCATCCAAAACCACCCATACCCCCCCGACGTCATCTGCCTTCAAGAGGTCGGGAACCAGCCCATCAAGCTACGGGGTTACTACGTAATTAGACACGTGGGATCACCAAAGGTTGCGGTTTTAGTTCACAAAACGGTGACGGCCGTGGGACAACATTATCAACATCATGACATTAACCACGTGCTAGTGGAAGTCCTCCCGCAAAAGAGGGGTAGACGTAGCACTTTCATCTTGAATTTGTACAGTCCGCCGAGGGCTCAAAAGGACGACTTCCGCAACATCATTTACGACAGCGCGAGAGCCGCTGGCTGCAACCAGCTGGTAGTGGTGGGCGATATGAACGCTAGACACACGGCTTGGGGCTACCAACAAGACACGCAGAAGGGGAGGTCGCTCATCGATGCGGTTGACCAGACGGGCCTCGAATTGATAACCAACCTCCTCCAACCAACCCGTGTAGGCAACAGTGTTAGTCGGGACACGTTTCCGGACCTGTCATTTATCAAAAACGTAAGAGAATACTCATGGACGCACCTGGGCGAAACACTGGGCAGCGATCACTACATCCTCAGCATCTCGGTGTCCACCCCGAAACTCAAGAGAACAATTGGAGAAATTAGGCTCACGGACTGGGAGGCGTACAGGCAGTACCCCCCACCCGAAAGCGGTATAACGGACATAGCGGAATGGATGAAGCACCTCCGAGACGCCCACATCCAAACCACCAAAACCATCCAGCGCACGGTCGAGACACCCGAAGTCGACCGCCGGCTTTTACACCTGTGGGAAGCCCGTGAGGGCCTCCTCAAACGGTGGAAGCGACAGCGGTTAAACCGGAAACTCCGTCTACGAATCGCGCAAATAACAGAAGAAGCCAGAGATTACGCGACCGAGCTGACGCAGCAAAATTGGGTCCAGTTTTGCACCTCGCTCAAAGGTACCCTGAGTACGGCGAAGACGTGGGCCATCCTGCGTTGCCTGATCGAGCCCGACAAGGCCAAATCGACAACCAGTCGGACACTTCAAGAAATCGCTCACAAATTCCCCGGGAATGACCAGGATCTGATTGACACCCTAAAAACCAGATACCTGGGTAGCGACCCCATACGACCCTGCCTCCTAAAATACGAAGGGGAACCAAGACCAGAACTGGACGCTCCGATCACGGAGGAAGAGGTGTATGCCGCGGCACGAGCCTCACAGCGCAACACTGCTCCCGGGGCTGACAAAATCACCAATGCCATGATTAGAAACCTGAGCCCGAAGCACATCCTGGACTTGACCGAATACCTAAACGAGGAACTCTGGAGCAAGGGCCACGTACCGAACGAGTGGAAACACGCGGAAGTCGTGACCATTCCCAAGCCAGGCAAGAAGCCCGCGATCGACGCCCTACGTCCCATCTCGCTGACTTCGTGCCTCGGCAAGCTGTACGAGAGGGTCATCGGAGCTCGCCTCCAACACTACATAGAGGACGGTGACCTCTTCCCGCACACCATGCTTGGCTTCAGGCCGGGACTTTCTGCGCAAGATGCTTTCCTAATCCTGAAGGAAGAAGTTCTCAAGGGCATCCCGAAGGGAGGAGAACACCTCCTGCTCGCACTCGACCTGAAAGGGGCCTTCGATAACATCTCTCACGAGGCCATTCTCAAGGGACTGAACGACTTCAGCTGCGGAGAGCGCATCTTTAATTACGTCAAATCGTTCCTGACGGGCCGGACGGCAACCATCGGAATAGGCCAGACTCGATCGGATACGATCGACGTGCCGAACAAAGGAACGCCGCAAGGGGCGATAGTCTCCCCGATTCTCTTCAACATCGCGATGCTAGCGCTGACCAAAGAGCTGCGGAAGATCCCGGACCTCGGTTACGCCCTATACGCGGACGACATCACGCTCTGGGCCACCAAGGGCTCCCTCGCGCAAAAGGAGGCGACCCTTCAGGAGGCCGCGACGGCCGTGGAGAGATTTGCGGCAGCGAGCGGGATGCGTTGCGCGCCCGAGAAGTCCGAGGTGATACGGGTGCACGGAGGAGGAATCTATAAGTCACCCGGCCCTATCGAACTCTATCTAGAGGACCACAAGATCACGGAAAGCAAAAAGACTAGGATTCTGGGTTTTTGGATCCAGAGCAACTTGAAAGCATCCCACACCATCCAAACCCTACGGTCCACCACCAACCAGATCTCGCGGATTATCAAACGAATAACAAGAAGCCGCAAGGGCATGCGAGAAGAGGACACGCTCCGCCTCGTCCAGGCTCTGGTGATCAGCAGAGTAACGTTTAGCATGCCGTATCACTACGACTCGCTAAACAAACGCGACCAAGAACAAGTCGATGCCATCATCAGAGGCGCGTACAAAACGGCCCTGGGTCTCCCTGTTACCACCTCAAACGAGAGGTTAGCGGCTCTCGGCATCCACAACACCTTCGCTGAGCTGTCGGACGCGGTTATGGCTTCGCAAAAAGCCAGACTACAGAACACGGCGGCGGGCAGAGCCATCCTCCACCGGACCGGCACGGCCACGGAGCTTCGTGCCCTCGATGGGCAACGATCACTCCCGCCCGAGGTCAGAAGCAAGATCACGGCGAACCCCATACCAAAGCACATGAGTCACGAACTCCACGAAGGACGACGCAAGGCGCGGGTCAACAGACAGCGCCGACAATTCAAGAGTGACCCGTACGTACAGTACGTGGACGTGGCGGCGTACCCCGCAGGGGGCCTCTTCGCGGTAGCCGCCGTGAACGGGAGAGACAACTCCTTAACCCTCGCGGCCTCCGTCAGGGCAGAGACCCCAGCTGCGGCTGAGACCATAGCCGCAGCGCTAGTAATAAAACAACATGACAGGGTGGGCAGGGAAGTTCATGTCGTTACCGACTCGCAACAGGCCTGCCGAAACTTTACCAACGGACGAACACCGGTGCTGGCGGCTCAAATTCTAGGCCCGAGGCTACAAGAAACCCATCAAATCACTTGGACGCCGGGTCACGCGGGACTGGAGGGGAACGAAAGGGCGAACGCCTTAGCTCGAGCGCTAATTAACCGAGCGGGGCAAAACCAATCGTCTTATCAATCCCCTCCCTTTACCTTCGTGCCCCTGCCATCAAATTACTGCGACCGACTCGAAATCCAGCGACTCAACCGCAGGATTTATCCTCCCCCTCACAAATATCTCAGCACTGAAGAGGCAATAGCCCTCAGACTTATCCAAACAAACACATTCCCAAACCTACACAGATACAGCAAAATATACCCACAAACATATCGCGGCATCTGCCCCTGGTGCGGCGACACACGCCCTACACTCTTTCACATCTCGTGGGGGTGCGGGGGCAAACCTCAACATTTAAAGACGCCTAACACGTCATTTGAGCGGTGGGAGGTACAGCTGACCGGCGATACCCTGGCGGGACAACAAGCTCTCGTCCAGCAAGTACGTCGAGCAGCCATGGCCAGTGGAGTCCTGGAATGAGGACACCACCCACTCGTCCTCAAGATCAACGATCTGAATGGTCTAAATAAATGTTTTTCTCTCTCTCGGAGCGCATTGCATCACGATGCGGCGAGCGCTGGATCGAGTCGGGTGCCGGAAGCAGCTCGCGCAGGCGCAGACGCTCGAGGCGCATTATCTTGAACCGCGTCGACAGCTCGACGCAAGATAACGCGCATCGAGCGTCTGCGCCTGCGCGAGCTGCTTCCGGCACCCGACTCGATCCAGCGCTCGCCGCATCGCGATGCAATGCGCTCCGAGATTTCCCCTAAGTGTGAAACAGACTGTACAATTCCAAGCTAGACATGTCCTCTACCACGGTGAAAATTGCGCTGCTTCTCTTGCACAAAATAGCGAAATGTCCCGTCTGGGAACAACTGTAGCACCTTACCTTGATGTGCCGACAGTCCTGCTGGTGGTGGCGACCCGTATAACGAAAGCACAACCGCATCCTGTCCTTGTCAGCGGACCCTTTCCTCGCAGCCGCCATACCGGGTCCCCGACAGTCGCTGGTCGATTGCGTAGTAGCGGCACTGTCGCCGCTTTGCCACTTTACATCGTCCTCGTGTTCTCGGGTCACGTCTCGTCCTGTCCCAGTAGCACACCCCTCGCGTGGTCGTAGTCGCAGCGCTGTCGCCGCGTTGCCACTTGACGTCGTCCTCCTGTTCTCGGGTCGCGCCTTGTCCTGGTAGCATCTCCCTCGCGTGGTTTTCCGCGGCTTCCAGGGACGTGGCGATAACACACGCCTTGTCGCATGTTAGGCCTTTGTCATCTTCAGCGGCCTATAGCTTGCATCGAATCCACGACAAGCTGGTCTCTGAGCGCCTCAGTTAAAAAAGTTCTAAACGAGCAGTTCGTGGCCAACCGCTTCAATTCCACGATGAAGTCGTCAACTGTCTCCCGGGATCCCCGTGCGCGTTTATGGAAGTTGTAACGCTCCGTGTGGCGCGTAATGGTTCTGAAGCGGCCGTTTTATCTCTTGATACGTTTTCTTTTCAGGGGCCTCCGGAAACAAGTTCCGCAATGTGGCGTACGCGCTGTCACCCCCTATCGTGATAAGAACGTCCGTCTTGCTTTGTTCGTCCAACTTATTCCCTCTCGCAAAAGCCTCGAACCGCTCGAAGTAGATAGCCATGTTACCTGCCGCGGTACAGAATTCCGTCAGGCGCCCGACGAACGGTTGGTGGCTAGAGGATGATGGCAGATCGCTGTCTATATGTCTGCTGCTGCCTGCTGCTTGAATCAGAGCAGGCGGTTTATCCCATCCTCGTCGCCATTATTAAAGAGACGACAGTTGCGCAAGAGGTTTATTGACGACGACTGGCCGGTACGTGCACATCCTAACTAAAGACACGCCCCCCTGTTTGGGTAGGCTATTTATACTGTAATGGTGGCGCTGGAGTGCCCACAAGTGTGGCCCCCTGCTGGTTACAAGATACAACAGATGAAGGAAAAGGTCAGCCGTACGGGTGTTGAAATCGCATCCCTGCACAGAACCTAATTTCTTTGGAGGCCGACGAACCCTTTGGGCGTACAGTGCTTTCCTTTCGTCGGACGCCATGCCAGTCGGCCGGAGCTGTCACACGAAAACAACTAAAGTAAACAATTATCTGGCGGTCGCAACTCACTACTTTTGACTGAACAGGTCATAGGCGCCGACTACGGGGGGCCCCCTCCAAAGTTTTCCCGGAGGGGGGGGGGGGGGGCAGAGCCCCCCCCCCCCCCCCACCCTCACCGCCCCTAAAGTGTCTTTACCGGAGTTCTGTTACCCACATTTGTTGTGGCCAAAAGCTTACGGCATCATTGTTGGCACGGACGTGCACGGCTTTTAATTTCTACGTTCGCTTTATTTCGGCAAATCCTGACAATAGCTAGGAGGACAAGCGCATTAGAAGCACCAGCGGCGGCTACCTCATCCGAATTTCCGCACTTCAACATTTTTTTTTAATTTCCGCTGAGAACACCATGTACATGCACAATATATTTAATTATATACACAGAAAAAAGTTTATTATATTCTTTTATAGAGAAGGAGGTAGCCAACTAAATGGATAGCTTATGCATAGAGAATGAATATGCTGATGTATGTTCACCTCACTTCAAATTACTTTGCGTGCTTTTTTGACCCCGAAGAAAAAAAACCTGCAGTCTTAAGTGACTCCTTCGGCAGAGTCTTCTATCAACGGCGTGTGAAAAGCACGTGAGTGATGTCTCAATATTGATTCTCTTTCCAGTAGGCAATACTAACGACTGGCGACAAAAAAAAAAAAAAGGAACAGCTCTTCTAATTATTTACAACATTTACGCATTAGCAATGGAAACATCGCCTCTTGCATGCCGAGGTCATAAATACGGGGTGTTTCATGAGCTGGGGGGGAGGGGGGGGGGGTTATTCTGTAGAGTCCACTAGGTGGACTGGCTGGCACCTTCGCGCTCGTGAAGCGGCAGCCAATGGCGACAGCCGAAGTGGACAGTCCACTGGGGTGACTATTACAAAATACCCCCTGGTCTACTCGAAGGGACGGACATTACTTGCAGAAAAAAATTTAAATGCATAATCGGCTAATTAACAACAATTCACCTGTTATGTTTTTAACATAATAATTTATGGCCCATGTTGCAATTTACAAATTCTAGCCATGGAAATTCAACAGGAAAACGTCATGCGGACGACATAATGCTACTAGCGCACAATGAAAGATATTTGCGGACACCTGTAAATATCCATGACATCGCAGCGACAAATGCAGGCCTTGAGTTTAGCACAGAGAAATCAGCAATTATGACCTTTCATGAAGAGACGAGTATAATAACGTGGTGGCAATTAAACAGCAAGTCAGACCCATAGCCAAGCAATCTAAATACCTCGGCGTATACATAAACGAAGAAAATACTTACTTTGAAGAGAGAAAAAGTAAAATTATTCAAAAAGAAAGGAGCCAACCTAGACGCAGTAAGGGTAAAAGCCGACCAATTCAGGCTGGTGCTCGCAAACAGATGTGCAACTTAAGAAAAGAAAGATGAAGACAACATAGAGGTAATGAATGAAACCGTAACTAGGCTGACCCCAGAAGCAGCAATTGAAGTGGGAGGCATGGCACCAAGGTAACCAGTAGGTAAGTTCTCCCAAGTAACAAAGGACCTAATAAAGAAACGACAAAACATGAAAGTGGCAAACTCAAGACTTCAGATAGACTTCGCTGAACTGTTAAAACTGATCAACAGGAAGAAAGTAAGGGATATTCGATATTATAACGTGGTAAAGATTGAGATAGCCGAAAAATATAGACAGGGTGATATTATCAGCAATTTCGATGACATAGAAAAGCAGTGGGAAAATTCTATAATAAATTCTAGCTTGCGGCCCTTTATACGCTATGCCTCACGACTTCAACTGCACCAGAGAGCTGGAAGAACGCCAACATTGTACTAATCCATGAGAAGGGAGGCGTTAAAGAATTGAATAATTATAGACCCATTAGTCTGCTTTCAGTATTGTATAAAATATTCACCAAGGTAATTTCCAATAGAATCAGGCCAACACTTGATTTTAGTCAACAAAAAGAACAGGCTGGCTTCAGGAAGGGATATTCTACAATGGTAATCAATCAGGTAATCAAGAAATCTGCGGAGTACAATCAACCTCTCTATATAGCTTTCATAGATTATGAAAAGGCATTTGATTCAGTAGAGATACCAGCAGTCATAGAGGCATCGCGTAATCAAGGAGTACAATAGGCATACGTGAATATCTTGCCAAATATATACAAGGATTTCACAGCTACCTCGGTTCTCCACAAGAAAAGTAGAAAGTTACCTATCAAGAAAGGGGTTAGGCAAGGAGACACAATCTCTCCAATGCTATTCTCTGCATCCTTTGAAGTATTCAAGCTCTTTTAGACTGGGAAGGCTTAGGAGTAAGCATCAATGGCGAATATCTCGATCGAAACCTTTGGTTTGCAGATGACATTGTCCTATTCAGCAAGAATGGGGACAAATTACTGCAAATTATTAAGGACGTTAACTAATAAAGTATAAGAGTTGGGTTGAAGATTAATATGCAGAAGACAAAGACACGTTAAATAGCCTGGCAAGAGAACAAGAATTTAGGATCGCCAGTTAGCTTCTAGAATCTATAAAGGAGTACGTTTATATAGGTGAAATACAGGGGACCCTGATCATGAGAAGGAAATTTACAGAAGAATAAAATTGGGTTGGAGTGCATACGGTAGGCATGACCAAATCTTGACTGGGAGCTTAGCACTGTCGTTGAAAAGAAAAGGGTACACTCATTGCATTCTACCGGTGCTAAAATATGGGGCAGAAACTTGGAGGTTAACAAAGAACCTCGAGAAGAAGTTAAGGACCGCACAAAGAGCGATGAAACGGAAATTGTTAGGCCTAACGTTAAGAGACAGGAAGAGAGTGGTGTGGATCAGAGAGCAAATGGGGATAGCTGATATTCTAGTTGACACTAAGAGGAAAAAATGGAGCTGGGTAGGCCATGTAATGCGTAGGATGGAAACCGGTGGACCATTAGAGTTACAGTATGGATACCAAGGGAAGGAGGAGGAGGAAAACAACTTTATTAAGAAAATTTTCAGGGGGTTGTAGATGGCCGCCTGTCTGCGGCGACCTCTTCCGGCCAGGCAATGATTCATTTTTGTAGCTTTTCTTGAGAAGACCGTATTAGGGTCTCCCATGTCGTTTCAGAGGGAGCTGGCAGAAGCTCTCAGGGTGGGGGAAGACCCTCGCATTTCCAGAGGATGCGTCTTTGGTTTGCTATGGCATTTTTTGTCGCAGTTTTGCATATTGTGTCAATTTCCCCATCTGTGAAGATCGCTAAGCGATGAAGAGTGATAAGGCTGTTAGTTTGAATTCGGTGGAGCATAGTGGCCTGCGCTCTCGTAATGCTGCTGCGTGGTATTGGGTATATTCTCCTGTTCTCTTTATATAGGTTGGTAAGTTCGTTGTAGGAAGTCACTGCCTCTCCCATCGGGGGGTCCGGTTCCAAGGAGAGCGCGACCCGGTTTGTTAACACTCGGGCCACTTTATGCGCTTCCTCGTTGCCGGGATTTCCCGAGTGAGCGGGGACCCAGACAAGATTGATTTTTGTTCTGCCTTCCTTAGTGAAGTTTCTCAAGATCTTGGCTGTGTTTAGACCCACACTGCCCCTCATAAAGCTGAGAATGGCGCTCTTAGAGTCGCTAAGGACACTATGGGTAGTTGGGTTCATTATGGCCAGCGCTATGGCCACTTCTTCGGCCTCTTTGATTGATGCGGCTCTAGTTGAGGCCACATTTACGATTCTAGATTTTCCGTCTACGGCACTCAGGGTGTATGCATGTTGTGTCCCTGGTTGCCGGCATCGACAAAGACCTAGGTTTCGTCTTGCTGGTGCTTTTCGGGTAGTTTGTCTGCTTTGGCTTTTCTCCTGCCGTCGTGCCTGCCCGCCAGGGTGTTTTTGGGTATTGGCTTGATTATTATATAATGTCTGATTGCGGGAGATAGTGGTGCTCTGCCTCCCGTGGTGTATATGGGTTTAATGTTCAGTCTACTCAGGATGTGTAGTCCCGTCATTGAGTCTGATAGCCGTGTTATTTGTGCTGTTTTGTGTGCTTCGATCAGCTCCTCTGTGCATTTCAAGTTGGAGGAGCTTCTCGGTGCTGGTATAAACAGGCAAACCTAGTGCCCATTTGTACGATTCTCAAATTATAACTTCTATTTTAGCTTTGTGTGATTTCCTGAGATGATAATAGGGGAAGGAGAAGACTATGCGGCTGATTAGGAATGCCTGAATCAACCTACACAAGTCCATCTCCTTCATTCCTCTGTGTCTGTTGGCCACTCGCCTGAGCAGTCCACAAATTTCTTTGGCGGTGTTCTGCAGTTTTGTGAGGGCCGCAGTATTCTGCGTGTCGTGTTGAATAAGCATGTCCAGCACTCTAATGGTCAGAACCGGAGGAACCGGGCCACTTTCCAATACAATTTTGATCGATGCTTGTTGTTGGGTGTCAGTCTCTGGCGTCTTTTTGGCTTTATTTCTAATGATTAGGAGTTCGGATTTCGTGGGGGAGCATGTTAGCCCGTTGCGTCTGACATACTCTTGCACAACATTTGCTGCCTCCTGTAACACGTCATTTATCGCACCATCCGAGCCGCTGTTTGTCCAGATGGTAACATCGTCCGCGTATATGGCATGTTTGATGTGTGGTATCCTGTTTAGTTGTTGTGGTAGATTCATCATGGTGATAATGAAGAGTAGGGGTGAGAGGACGGCACCTTGCGGGGTGCTTCTTGTCCCCAGAGTAAGCTTTTGACCACGCACTTCACCTAGTTGGACGGTTGCCGTTCTTTCTTTGAGAAAGTTCTTTCACCTACATTCAGCTGGGACAGGCCATTTAAGATGTCCTGATGTGCTACATTGTCAAATGCTTTACAGACGTCCAGGCCCAGTATGATACGAGTGGCTCTTATTGGGCGTGGATCAAGAATGCCTTGTTGCAGTTGAAGCATAATGTGTTGTGTTGATAGACACGCTCTGAAACTGATTACCGTGTCAGATAGTAGGTGTTCTGTCTCAATGTAATGGTTTATACTGTTTAATATTACATGCTCCATGACCCTGCCTAAGCAGGAGGTTAGAGAAATTGATCTAAGGTTTCCCAGTTCTAACTTCTTGCCCGGTTTTGGTATGAAGATGACCTTGGCATGTTTCTAGCTAGGGGGAACATTTCCTTCGGTCCAGTGTGTGTTAAAGATTTTAGTGATTTCGCAGATCGAGCGATCATCTAAATTTCGGAGCATTTTGTTTGTTATGCTGTCTTCCCCGGCAGCGGCAGTGGTTTTAATCCGGCTGAGGACGGCTCTAACTTCTGCTCCGTCTATATCCCTATCTAAAGCTGGATTGTTTTCTCCTTCATATTTAGCTGGAGTGGGTATGTCCTTGTTGGTGTGGAAGTATTTGCTCTGCAGTTCCTGTATTAGGTCATTCTCCTCCCCAGGATAAGAATGAATGAGTTTCTGCATGTTCTTACTTGTGATTGATTTGGTTTGTTCAGGGTCTATTAGATGTCTGAGTAGAAAACAAGAGTTCGTTTTAGCTAATTGACCATTGAGACGGTCACACATTTGGTGCCAGTGTTCTCGGCTCAATGTTTGCGTGTATTTCTCGATTTCTTTGTCGATTTGAGCTATCTTCTTACGTAAGGTCTTGTTGTTGTTTTTTTGTGACATCCATCTCTTCTGGATACTTTCCCTAGCCTCCCACAAGTGTATAAGCCGTGAGTCAGGGGATGGGTGATCCTCCTCGATCTCACTCTTCGGTGGCGGCCTTGTTCGCGTCCTCATTTAGGTTGTATGTCCGCTCTTCCAAGTTTGTGATTGCGCTGTGTTCCCTCTCGTTTCTAATGTCTCTAAAGGTGTCCCATTTAGTATGTTTCACTTTGAATTTTCCTTTCTTGATTTTACTGAGCGGAAATGTCGTGGCTATGATGTAATGATCGCTGCCTGCATTAGTTTCTGTGTTTTACCATTTTGCGAATTCTATGTTTTTGATGAATGTTAGGTCGGTCGATGTGTTTCGACAGACGCTGTTACCTACTCGGGTGGGGCGTTCTGGGTCTGTGAGGAGAGTTAAGCCAAGCTCTAGAGAGGTTGTCCATAGGCGGGTCCCTTTCTTGTCACAAGACTGATAGCCCCATGCCAAGTGGTGAGCCACTATAATTAGTGGTGAGCTTCTGGCATGTTTCTGCGCCTTTACAATAAGTCTGGAGGCAACTATGCCCCTGTTCTTTGGGGGGTGATAGGCGTTGAGTATGTGCAAGGCTGGGTAAGCTTTCTTACTGGGGAGGATTTCTACGAAGTTATAGGATATATCCTCGATCCCGAGTTCTATCCTGTTTGCGGTGAGGTTCCTATGTATCATGAGTGCCGTGGAGGGATTTCCGCCCTCCGTCACTTTCGCATTGAAGGTTGTGTAGCTAACAAGCTTGGCGTTTACGCCAGTTTCTTGAAGCGCAATAACATCAGGTTTGAGTGTAGAGTGATTGATCCTATATTCGAGATCGCGTCTTTTGTCACGGAACCCTCTGCAGTTCCATTGCTAGATCATAATTTGGTCACTGGCCATCATGAATGCGTAGGGGCTTCCACAGGTTGTCCGTGTGTTCTGATTGGGCCCCTGCTGGGGGTGTTTGATCTAAGCTAGTATTATTAGGTACCTCACCTCTAACTAGGAGTTGCGATTGTGCAAGAGGGCTTTGTTGTTGCTGCTGCTGTGTCAATGTGCCTATGTTAGTTATCTTGAGCTGATTAATGCCGGATAGCATGTTTTCGATCGCGACTTCGATTCTGGTGATGCGAGCCTCAGTAGCGGCCTGAAACTCAGCCTGTTTGGCTTCTAGCTTCTTGAAGCGCGCGTGGATTGCGGTTTCTAGCTTGGCTATTCTGAGTGTCGAGTTTTTGACTTTTTCTCTTTTTTCCTCTGTAGCAGTTTCTGACACTGGGCTCGAAGCTTTGGGCTTTTCTCCTCTAATTCTGTCAATTTTCATGTCAGTTACTACACTCTGAGCACAGGCCATCTGTTCCTCAGCTGCGGGTGGGGTAGTGGTCGAATTGTAATGGTTTTCCAATTGCCTAATGTGCTCGTTGGCTGAAGCCAACTGTTGTAACGATTTAACCAGCTCTGCCAGTTCCCTCACCTGAATGTCTTGAGGCCTGCCCGGCATTGTGTTGTGTGCGGGCTGAGTAATAGCTTCCTTGCTGGTTTGCCCTGAAACGTCGGTGGTCCAGGCCACGTTTTTGGGTGGTCCGTTGCTACAGGCGTTCTTGTTGTTCATTGCTGGCTTAGGGGTTGATCTCTCCCGACTGCGGCTGCGGCTCTTCAGCTCAGGGAAGGGGTCTTGCATGTTCCTGCTCTGGCTTTTTGCTCTCGATCTCGATCTTGATTGCCTGTTCCTGCTCTGGCTTCTTCCTCTCGATCGTGATCTTGATTGGTCTAGTGACTTTGATCTTCCTCCCTTGTTGGTGCTCTAAGAGAGCGATGTCTTGTTGCTGTTAATAGGTTTTACCGGGGCGAAGCGTAGCTTGCAACTCCTGCTGCCAGTGGGATGTTCGCCGAGGCAGACTACACACTGTGGTTTACTTGTCGGTTTTTCTCCTAATGGCGGTGGTGGATGTTCTCCTCTGCATCTTCGCCATTTGGGTGTACCAGGGCCGGGCAGCGGGCATACGTCTGTGCGGTGGCCAAGCCTCCTGCAGTTGAAACAAGCCTCGGGTCTCTCTCTGAATGGGTGTACTTCTAGGGTGAAACACCTGAAGCGGATTGTGGGAGGAAGCTTTCTTCCCGCCAGGGTGATGACCAGGTGTCTTGATGAACCCAGTCTCTTGGCATTTACTATGGGGATGTCGGTTTTTTTTTTTTCATGAGTTCTGCTTGAAAATGTTGGTGTGTTTCGTCCGTGTAGGCCTTGTAGACTACACCACAGATAGAGTCGTCCGGCGCTGGTACGTAGGTGGCCACTGGTAAATTCATATTATACCTCAGGCTCTTCCGGACTTCCAGCGAGCGGTAGGCTTCTGCCCTGGCTCTGTCGGGTGTACTGACTGTAACGGTATTTATAATAGGGTGGATTCTTATTTGGTCTTCTTCTTCTGCTCGGGCCGGGTCGACTTTGGCCGTGTATTGCACGGCTTCCAGTATTGCAGCGAGGCCTATGCTCGCCAGGTTGATTGGGTCATCATCATCATCATCATCAGCCTATATTTTATGTCCACTGCAGGACGAAGGCCTCTCCCTGCGATCTCCACTACCCCTGCCTTGCACTAGCATATTCCAACTTGCGCCTGCGAATTTCCTAACTTCATCATCCCATCTGGTTTTCTGACGACCTCGACTGCGCTTCCCTTCTCTTGGTATCAATTCTGTAACCCTAATGGTCCACCGGTTATCCATCCTACGCATTACATGGCCTGCCCAGCTCCATTTCTTCCACTTAATGTCAACTATAATATCGGCTATCCCCATTTGTTCTCTGATCCACACCGCTCTCTTCCTGTCTCTTAACGTTAGTCCTAAGATCTTTCGTTCCATCGCTCTTTGTGCGGTTCTTAACTTGTTCTCGAGCCTCCAAGTTTCTGCCCCATATGTTAGCACCGGTAGAATGCAATGTTGATTGGGTGTCTGGGTCTAATTACAACTTTGTAAAGTTCGCTTGGCAGCCTCGGTATGGGCCTCCGACGTGGCAGCTTCGGCGGGCGCGTAGCTTGCACGTGAAGCGCTGAAGTGCTGGCGTGTTCAGGCCTGGCCTCTGCGGGCTTGGACGCGGCCTTTCTGTACTTCTGACTTCTTCCTCGTCTAGTACCAAGAGAAGGGAAGCGCAATCGAGGACGACACAAAACTAGGTGGGGCGATAAAGTCTGCAAATTGGAATCAGCTAGCGCCAGACAGGGGTAATTGGAGATCGCAGGGAGAGGCCTTCGTCCTGCAGTGGACATATATATAGACTGATAATAATGATGACGATGATGATAATGATGATGATGGTGATGCATAAACGAAAAAGACTTACTCAAGCACCTACCAAGATAATCTTAAAATAAAGGGAAAGCGGAATGCAGCAACAATGAAACATAGGGCACTTTGGGGCCACACTAAAAGAGACGATGATGATGATGATGATGATGATGATGATGACTTTATCATCTTTGGCGCATACCCACTCACGGGGATCGGCCAAGAGTCGGGCAGATTTTATATATGTGCTAAGTGACTAAATTTAGCAAATGTCTCATTTTGGTAAATATATTAAAGCGAATAAATTCTAAGATGATTCAGTGGACAATAAATATATAAAAAGTATACATACTAGTACAAGAGGCAATAAGGTAATGATAAATGGAATAATATTCTTAACAATAAAATCGGTCTGATTCAAGAATGAATTTCTCTATGGCGATGCATACATTCGTGTGTGAGTGTCCAAGCACAGAAGCTCCGAAAGACAGCAGTTCCGCCGCAATAAATATGAGGTGGTGTGGTGAATTCGGAAAGGAATAGTCGGGCCAGCGCTGACGTTCGCAAATGCCATTCTGCGATTAAAATTGGTAATCTTGCCGGGGTTGGAGGTTAACCAAAGATCGGTTGGCATTGGTAGCCCATAGTAAAACCACAAGTGCACAAGTATCTGTACCTGAAAAGCGTGGACACAGAATGGAGGAAGAGGTCAACAACGTTGGTAACCAAGTACAGCGTAATTGAAAGTGTAAGTATACAACATGGAGTCATCCAAAAGAAAGTGGGGAAAACAGAGCCAGCGAATTAGTTTCGATGAATGGAATCAAAAAAGACCATGGAGATTTACAT
This sequence comes from Dermacentor silvarum, assembly GCF_013339745.2. Lineage (NCBI taxonomy): Eukaryota > Metazoa > Arthropoda > Arachnida > Ixodida > Ixodidae > Dermacentor > Dermacentor silvarum. The sequence goes on along the minus strand of NC_051159.1, from coordinate 115,133,783 downwards.
GAATTGGAAGAAAGAAATTAGGAGGAGAAATCTGACGATAACACAAAAATCAGCGCTCTGTTATTTGAGGCTGGAGCTGGTTGCCTAAGGACGAAAACATACGACAGTAAATATTCGCAACAGGAGGAGGGATGTGTATGCTACAACAAAAATCCGGAGACCACTCAGCACCTTACGGAGCCTTCGCCCCCCCCCCCCCCCCCCTGGCCACATTTTTTCAGGACCAATTAAAGTCCTTGTCACCGTCACCATTCAGCACATCCTAATGGAATGTGTAAGGATTCACCCAGTGAGGCCCGTAGGTAGCGTACACCTTCCAGAAGCGCTTGGATTTAAGGTGGACGAAAGCATCAACTGGTCGGAAGTCCAGATGAGCAAGAGACGCTTAGAAGCATGGTGGGGGGAAAAATCGGGGAAGAGATTGATACGACCGGACCCATTATAGGCATATGTAGCAGTGGGAGGTAGATAGCGAAATTTTGAGTAAGAGGGGGAAAAAAGATGCATACATAAATGCTACAATCAAAAACATGTATTGCGTACAAATGGAATGAAGCAGGCTCGGTGATTATTTGTCACCACCCCGTTCAAAGGGGATGCCAAAGATTATCATCATCATCATCATCATTGGCGGCGCCCTCGATAAAACGGTCTAAAACTGAGGGGTGTTTCTTAGGCTAATGAAACGCGTAGGGACCGGTCAGGTCAAGCCAGTAAGAATCTAGAAATGTATGTCTACGTCTGATACCGGCATAGCCTTTATAAAAAGAGAACACTACAGCAGAGGAGATCGTAATTGTAGACAAATTTGAAGCGTTAGAAAATAATTCATGTGATTAAAAACAAACAACTCATTCTGCAAGAGATATTTCATTTTGAATTGTATAGCCCAAAAAAAAACTTTTAAAAACATGGACAGGTTACACTAGTGGTGCAAGGCTGGAGTAAACAGTGGAGCTGGTGATCGACCTAGCCTTTTTTCAGTGTTTTCGTAAGCCTGGCTAAGTTTTGCTAGGAAATGCTAAGGGCTGCTAGGCACGGTATTATGAATCGGCTTGCCGCCGAGGCGCAGATTTTCGCTTGGCCGCGCGACGTGCTTCAAGATGAGTGGCTTCTACTTCGGGTGTCCGAATCTTATTTGGTCATCATATGTCAAGAGTACATGTACTCGCCGCAGAGTCAACGAGAGTTTTGCCACCGGCTCGGCGGCTCCGAGCTTCATGTCCCCGGTGACGTCACGGCCAAGCTGCACCTCCACACTTGTCGGGGCGTGGCTCAAGCCTCACGGCCGCTTGGATCGGCGCGCGCCCCGCCGCGCGCGTTCGACGCGAACACGGGAAAACGGGGAAACGCGGAAGGCGTCGGCAGCAGCTCTGCGCGTTGCCTTGTTGGTGCTGCTACAATTTCTTTTCTCTCTCTCTTTCCCTCTCTCTCGCTCTCATTCTCTCTTTCTTTCTCCCGAGCATAGCGCGCGCCGCGCGCATTTTCTCCTTCCCTCTCCTTAAAGTCCCATGTCAGAGAGAGAGAGAGAGAGAGAGAGATTCTGGTTGGGAAGAGGAAGAGGCACTTTTTCTGCAGCCCTTTAGGGAGCATGACTCAGTGCCTTGGGGAAGGGGAGGGGGATGTAAAGAAGAAAGAAAAGAGATAGGAGGTCGAGGCGATTACGCAGCGTTTGACTGTCAGGGGTAGCTAGGCGGCGCATTCACAATTTACACGACGGCCCCGTATCCTCCAGGAATGTGAGAAGGTGCCTGAAGGCGGGGCCGTGGTGACGGCCGGGAAAGAGCAGCTGCAATGCTGAGACCGTAGGGAGTCCTAGGAGTGGGAATGACGCGTAGAGAATAGCCCTTCCCTTGAAGAGGGCGGGGCAGAAACAAAGTAGATGCTCGATTGTTTCCTCCTCTCCGCACGGTGAGCAAACCGGGCAGGGAGCCAGGCCTTTGCTGTACCTCCGGGAAGCAGACCAGGAGCAGCCGATCCGGAGGCGCAGCAAGAGGGACAGCTCGTGCCTTGTGAGGCCGCGAAAGGCAACATGGGCACGGAATGGAGAGGAGGCGAAGTGCACGCCGCTCCGCGAGGTGGTTGCTAGGCAACCCAGGTGACTCATCGCTCAGCGATGTTTTTTCGGTCGACGAGCACGGTTTCATGGATAGCTCGAACAGCTTTGCTGTTAAAAGAAAGGCGTCACTCATGAAAGGAATTTCATTACTTTTCAAGGTGGGCTTCTTTCTTCTTGACACTTAATGTGGCGCCGCAATCTACGTTTCACTGCTTATTCCTGTTTTATAGGAGTAGCTATAGTGAGAAAATTTTCACAGCACACTACCTCGATTCTCCCGAGAACGAGAGAATTGAGGAGCTTGAGTAAAAATTGGACGACGCTTAAGCTTCACCTTTAAGAGTAGAACGTGATAGCGTTATCGGGACCCGTTCGCATCGCATCGTTCGCATCATTCACTGCTTCATTCACTGCAACACTGAACGTGGGAAAGCCAGCTTACAAAGGCCAAGCTTACACCGATCCCCTTAAAGCCGGCTTCACTTTTAAACAAAAATGCACTGCTGGAAAGACATTTTTCCAGGGGCAATATAAGTTGTGTAATATTAAAATGGGAGGGCCCTCACACTTTTTTATTATTTTATTAATTGTTTGTTATTGCCCCGACGCGCGCACATGTCGGAAATGAATTAGCAGGCGAAGTCCAAATTTGACCTGCCTTAGGGAGCCTACATGCAAGCGCTGTTACAGCGCTTACAGCGCTTGCATGTAGGCTCCCTAACCTGCCTAGGATGCGAGCGCCATCTGGATATCATTTTCGCAAGTAAAGTACCCGAACGCGTGGCTGTAGGTCTGGTAGAAATGCTGGAAAAGGGGTTTGTGTTTGAGTTTCCTCGTAGCAGAATTAGGTTTTCTGGTACATTCCAATTACAATCCCACGCTGATTGGTAAACAATCCGACGGTGAATCCGACGCCGAATCCGACGCCGAATGGTAAAGTCGTACTTTACCATTTTTCTGACGGATCTCACTGTGAGAAATGTAATTTTAATGCGAAGCAGCTTACGGCCTGGGCTATGTCACTCCCTCCCTCCCTCCGCCGTGGGGCGTCCACACCCCGACTGCGCATGCGCATCCTCCTTCCCCTCCTCTCCTCTCCTTGCCTCATCTCCTCTCCTCCCTTCTCCCCCTCCTCTCCTCTCCTTGCCTCATCTCCTGTCCTCTCGTCACTCCTCCTCTCCGGATTGCGCAACGAATGGCAACACCTGCGGCTCCGCGCGCGATAATGCGAAGCAGCTTAGGTTAGAGACGCGACGGTAGGCGCCCCAGAGGCACCGGCAACAGTCACTAACGCCGCGCGCGTTCGGTGCGAACGCGGGCAAAACGCCGACGGCGTCAACAACAGTTATGCGCGTTGCTGTTGCTGATGCATGTCCAAGTTTATACAGCTGATAAAACTACCTTGAGTCGACCCCATGGCTGCTTCGCATACTACTCAGGGTTCCCTTACGGGAAGATGTGTAATTTTTTTAGGGGCGAAGCTCCTTATAGCGGCACCCGTTCCGTCCCCGTCGTCGTAGTAGTAGTGTGTAACCAGTCTGAGAAAAATGAGAAAAAAAAATTCCGAAGTTGTGTCCGTAGCGTGGAATCGAACCAGGGACCCCTCGCTTCCGAGCGCGCGGCGTTAGCCCACTACGCCACGAAGCGGACATGGACACACGCACCACGATGGCAATAAATACCCAACATTAACGAAAGGTCGCGTTTCTAGCGCGTTTCTAACGCGTTTGTGCTAGCGCGTTACGGCCCGTGTAAGAAGCTGGTGTAAGACGCTGTGGCCTCTCCGCCTTACCTTCAACGCGTTTCGAACGCGCTGCCCAAAGCGGTGGCAAGTCAAGTTCAAGTCGAGGAGCGTTTATGAATACGGGGGGTATACTCTCTCAGCAGTCATGTGATGGCGTCGGCAAACGCGGTGCACGTTCCGGCATGTGTAAATGGCTGTGTAAGACGCTGTGGCCGCTCCCGCTTACTAGAGAGTACTGCACGTTTCTAACGCGTTTGTGCTAGCGTCCCCTTAAGCGGGAGATGGTGCAATTTAATGAAGGGCGCTGTTATAAAATAGGAATGACGTCACATATGGCACGTGTCATTGGTGGAAGTCAATCATTCGATTTAGTGCGGCGAGAATGGGCGATTACACGGAAGATTCACGGTTTACCGAGATTCCCTCCGGAGCTTCGCCCCACTCATCATCATTCACCCCGTGGATATGCGGTGTTTTTTTTATTCCCTCTTCTCGTGCCCCAGTGTAGGTAGCAAGCCGGAGGTTCGTCTGGTGACCTCCCTGTCTTTCTTCAGAGCTAGTTGGTCAGGCAAGATCTTTGAAGGGAACCGCGCAAAAGACGGCGCAGGCGAGTGATCAAACACACGAAGCTGGTGTGTGCGTGTTGCCACTCGCCTCTCTGTCTTTGTGCAAGCCTTGTTCTTGGTGTTATCAGTTCACTGTCGACTTACACAGAATTATGCCAGGCAAAAAGCTGCGCCTTGCTTCGAGGTGATTTGTCGAGTATGGGTCGGTTAACATTATGTGCTATTGCATGACCCGTTGGGCAAAAAGCTATGGACGACGACGCAGTGGCGCTGATCAAGAATGCAGAGACATTGCTCGCGCTGCTGCTGCTGAGCGCGGCAAGGCTTTCGTCGCTGGTTGTGTTCAGCCGCCGTTGCTTCATTTGCGAAACCTTACAATGTGAACATATAGGAGAATAATCTCGAAATATCGCTTATATTGACTGAAAGGTAGGCAAGTTGTATATATACGTATCCCTTAGATATTGTGATATAGGCACACAAACATTGTATACGGTGCTCATGTTGAAGTTTATTCTTTGTTACAGAAAGAGGAACAAGAGCTAAAGGCATGTGGCTGACAGAGGCTCTTGCTACTAAGCGCGTTCGGCAAACAATATTCAAAGCAAATACAACAAAAAAAGAGAGTGAGTACAATGTAGAAAATTAAATAAACAAGATAGATTTTAAATAATTTTACATGCATATACATTCTATGCTTGAAAAAAAAATGCTTGCTGTATACTATCCAACTCATCTCTCTGTCGGGATCGAAGAGGATGGTTGTGCGGCAGGGACTTCGCTTTTCTTGGAACCGCAGCTCCCGTGCGCTGTTGATTATAATCACGTAAGCGGTACTGAGAAAACACTCCGTGTTCACATGATGTCGTTTGGGTCAATAACCACGCCCAATATCGTTTCCGGCGTGTATATATAGACAGAAAACTGAGGACGCACGTGCAGCGCTTGTTTACCACTTCCGCATGGAAAGAAAGACTTATGTATACGCATGGCAACGACAAGTCATAAGCAACCGGAAAAGCAGGAAAACGGCAGGCCTCCAAAAGGCTATATAGCCACTATCAAGCGGCGAGCATGCCGTGAGAGGAAGCGCTATATATGCAGGGGGCACTGGTTTCGCCGAACTTTGCGAGCGCATTCCGAAGTTCTGGCCACCAGCGTATTCCGGCGCCATTACCGGAACAACCGCGCTCTTCGCCGAGTGGAGTTTGCAAAGGCGCAGCAGCGCGACGTGACACCACGGAGCCGCGTCGTATCGCATCGGAGGAGCCATTTAGCAGCGCACAGGCTCACCCGCGTAAGCGGCAGCAGCGCGGCCGGGCGGCGCGCGCTGTCTCCACGGAGCGCTTAGGTGCTAGCGCTAAGCGCCGGCTAACGGGGCCCCGTCGGAGCAGCCTGGCCTGCAGGCCCATGTTGATGAGCCCATCAGGCAGCGGATGACTGATGCGGCCCCGAGTCTCTGCGGACGCGTCGCGCTACACCTCTCTCGTGTCCTGCGCCAGCGACGCCCGACCGAGAAGGCGTAATCTGTCTCGCCGCTGTACGAGGGCCGAGCGCCGCGAGGCTGTCTCAGACGGGTCTGGATTTAGCCGCGCAAACGTGGCCGTGCGGGCGCGGCGCGCAGGAGTTAATGATTCTCCATTACGGGATGAGGGGAAGCAGAGAGCCGGCATAGTCAGCTAGTCCAAGGGACGATACCAGGATGCAGCCACTCGATGCTTGTGGCTCTGAAACCACTGCCACGGTGGGGGAACAAGTTTCAAGCACGCGTGCGAGCGTTTAGGCATATTGATAAACGAACAACAGCAAGAAGAAGCAAACGATGAACAACTTTCGCACAGAAATATTGGCTCTTGCACTTCGATTGTAGCCGCAGCAATGCCATGTGCAAGCGAAGCGAGGATAATTGTTTTCTATGTTAGAAGTTTTTAGTCATTCTAAGTGATACCGCTAAATATATGAGTCAATTAACACTGTCTGAAACTCAGGAGGTGGTATTAAGCTGGGTTATGTACTCTACACTTTGGAGCGCTGCATTAGGGTGTAATGCGACAACTCGTAAGAAGTCGTTAGCGTTAACTGTTTACCTTCTCAGCTGTTGTGGTGCAGACCGGACACCTTGTTGCTTTTTTTTATCACCCTCTCTTCAGCCTATCTTGGAATGCAGGCCAAGTCTATGAATTTTGACTGTATTACTGTAAAATAAGCAATTTGCTTACTGAATAAATTCCCTGCAGCGACATGAATGAGTTTCTGAGTTAAAACCGGTACCGAAAGAACGGGGTATCTTTTCGCGAAAGGCGTGCAGAAAACTAACAACGATGCTCCTCTTGGTGTATTGGCTAATTTCTTTGTGGCACCTTATCCTCCACTCACAAGATCAAATTACAAATTAGTGCGTGAATATGTTACGTTTTCTTTCTTCTTTCTTTCTTTCTTTCTTTCTTTCTTTCTTTTTCTTTTTTCTTTCTTTCTTCTTGCGTGCTTGATGCGTATCAAATGGCAGCAAACGGAGCACTCAAATATATATATTATATATATATATATATATAATATATATATATATATATATTTAAGCCTTTTGCTTGCATCAAATATTTCTTCAGCGAATGGCCGAATGGCAAAGAAAGTCACGCACTTTCAGTGCATCATAATCATCCAGCCCTCTGTAAGGAGTTCAAACAACTCAAATAATAACAAAACAAAAAACCGCGCATTTTCTAAACGCCATATCGACTGGTCGTTTCAGAGCGCTCCGGCATCGCTTCAACTGTCGTGTAAGCAGTAGATAATAGGTTTCCTGTGCGCATATGGGGGGGGGGTCTCCAATGATGATAACAGAGCCTGATTAGCACTATTTTACCCGCTTATTGTTCTAAGAGCGCTCTAAACGAGCAGTCGAATATGCTCTAAGGGAAAGTAAATGTGAGGCAATTTACTCGCGCAGGCTTGTACTCGATTTATGCATTTTCATAGGGTCTACAAAATATTGAGAAGCTGTTTAAAGGGCAACACCCGCCGTGGTTGCTTAGTGGCTGTGGTGTTAGGCTGCTAGGCACGAAGTCGCGGGCTCGAATCCCGGACACGGCGGCCGCATTCCGATGGGGGCGAAATGCGAGAACACCCTTGTACTTAGATTTAGGTGCACGTTAAAAAACCCCAGGTGGTCCAATTTGCCGGAGTCCCCCATTACGGCGTGCCTCATAATCATATGAAAAACCCCACAATTCAATTCAAATTAAATTAAAGGCAACGTGCCCTTTAAACAATGTAGCGACACCGTCCTTTTGAAAATGAAAGGCTTGCCCTCCCGCCGCTCTAAACAGCTAGACGGAATACGCTTCTGTTAGACAAAGATCTTTACATCACGGTGTCGCATATATACGTCTGCAAGAAGGCCACAAAAACGCTGTTGAGATTCCTTTAGGCAACCGCTGTCTCACACAGCGCTAACAATTTTCATTATATTGGCGACTACAGTGCGCACCAGCTCTTGAATTCTATCCTTCTCTGAGCCTTTCCCCTCGCTCTCTCTGCCTCAGCGCAAATTCAGTAAACAACGAAAGAGGTGTTGACCCCAGTCAACGTATTTTTAGTTTCTCCACTTCATTGTCAATCAATCATTGTAGATGTCAGTGAGCTGACAGGCAGCATTGCGAAATTCGTACACGTGCACAAATAATTATGCCGAAGGCGGCAATTAAAATGGCGGGTCTCCGCAGGCGGAAGCCAGAGGGTGGTGAACGCGTCTTAGCACCTGTAAACACCACTAACAACAAGAGACGAAAAAGAAGGCAAACACCTAGCTGACCAGCTAGTCCAATTTGCTACCTTGTGCCTGCAATTATAGGGTAGCTGCAATATCATCACGATGGCTTCCAATCCATACGTTATGTGCATCATAGTGGAACCGCTTTACCCTTGAGTATTGATGTTAACGGGTGGGGCTTAATATTAGGTTATGGGCTTTAACAGTCCAAGGAGGAGGAGGAAAAATAGAGGGAAATAAAGGGAGGCTATCCAGGGCAAATACAGGCTGGCTACCTGTGGTGTGGAAAGGGGGGTATAGGGAACAAAAAGGTGATAAACGGTCCTAAAGCAAATCACGTGCTATGCAAGACGCCCTAGTGGAGGGTTGCGTATTGTTTTGATCACCTGGGGTAATTGAGGTGCACCTAAAGCATGGTAAACGAGGCCTTCGACATTCACCCCTAGGTCGAATATAAGTGCAACTAAATGATTGGATAAATGAGAAGCGTTCACAACTTTGCGCACAGACAGAGTTACATATCCCAATAAGTTTTACTGAGAGTGACTATTGCTGGTTGAAATCTATTTATTGCAATAGCAATTATGCGGACACTCCAGGCAAATTATCGCCGTTGTCGCCGCCGCCATCACCATGATGTCGGTATAAAGTCAAGTGCGATAAGCTCCTATCGCGCCCCCTACCGCTGATGCTGTGGATGCGAGGGAAAGCATGCTATGGTGAGCCGAGTAGGAAGGTGGCTTGATACGCGCAGTCTTCCCGCGCGCCCTATGTTGGAGGTTACGTGATCAAACGCGCGCTAGGGGAGGTTAGCGTGCGTCTCTTCCTCTAGCCCGGCCGTGGCTGCGCATGGCTGTCCGCGGGGCACGCGTGTCATTCTTGGCGGTCATCTGCGGCGGGTGCAAAGACTAATGGCGAGTCGGTGCCTTCAAGCGTGCTGTCCTTACCGTGTACCTAATGTTGAAGGTCGTCTAATATCAAGTTTCGGAGACGCGGTGAAGGGAGAGGCAGTACGAAGTGCTCGGCCCCCGCTACCGGCGCTCTTCTTCACGCCAGCATCGTGTGAGCGAGTGCTCGCGATCATCCAGTGAGATATGTTCACGTTTGCCTGTGCGCTCCTGACCTATGCCTTTTATTTAATTAACAAGGGAACGTTTATTGTAATTTATACGGCTGATAAAATTACGAACCTTACTTCGTGCACTTTGATATTGCTATGAATGCTTTGTATTAAGGCGAAACTGTGACTTTTTTTCACAGTGCTAGTTGTCTTAAGGCCGTGACAACGTTTTATGACCAAGGAAGTCATCCAGCACGATACATGCGATGGCGTGTGCAACTGAGCTGTTTGCTATTCCTACAATAGCACAATCCTGCGCTAACGGGATACCGCGTACTGGTATATGCTAATGGAAGAAACACTGAGAAATTATACATGTATGTTATCTACGTCAAATGTTTAAAGCTCCTTCCACTCGTGAGCAAACTACTGTTGGGCCGTGTTGCGCGCATTATGTAGTGTTGTCATTTGCCAAATACGGCATTTCGGAAGACAGTTCCAACCGACTTGAACCTGTGAGGCCGTCAGTGATACAGCAGATTCAATACATAGCCGTAAACAGCTTGGGCACGTGTGGAAAAGGTTTTAAACTTTTGACAAGAGGGCAGGGGCCATTAAGAGCGAATAATAGAACGAGCAATTCATGATTACACCTTCTTCCAGATTCGGGTATGATCGCAATTCCGAAATCTTCACTATGACTATTCTAATAACAGATATTCGCATGACAATGCGCAGCATAAAGTGGTGACCACAGCGCATATTTTGTTTCGAAACCTTTCGCCGTTTCCCGATGGCTCTCGATGAACAACCAGCGTCAAAGCCGATGCCACAATGGCCCGACGAAGAAAAAAAATATAAACAAACGAAGGAGCCGGGACGTGCGCAGTGCGCGTGGCAAAACGCCACGGCTAGAAGGTGGCGGCGCAGCAGGACAGCCAGCGGCACGAGCAGCATGCGGATCGTGAATTCGAATTTGATGGCTATATATCGAATTCGAAGGCATGATGCCCCCCGTCGCAGTCCAGTAGCGCCGAAGCGTCGGCACGGCTCGTGACCGGAGGCCAACTTGGCGTGCTTCGTGACGCTCCTTCTGCAGCCGCATGAATTACACGACGACTCATGGACGCCTTCTGCCGCAGCACACCCGGCGGGCGTAATGATGGCTCCCGCGGGAGTTGCACCGCCGGATTCGGCGCCTCTGCTGCCGGCGGCGGCGCGCGGAAGGCACGAGGAGGATTACGAATCCGCGCTCGAGCGTTAAAGAAGGGAGGCCTACCCACCTGCCCCCGGTAAGACACCCCCGGCGGGCAAGGGGAGGGGGGAGACGACGCGCTTTCGCGCTCGTGTCGCAATGAAATATGGAACTTATCAGCGCGCACGAAAACGTCCAGCTCAAAACCGGCGGTGACCTCGGTTTCTCGCCTTTTTCACAGCGCTATCTTCTTTGGCTGGCGTGACGAGACGAGGAAAAGAAAGGGCGTTCTAGGCGATAGGAAAGATCCAGCAGCTCGGAATCGTTGCTGCTGAGTGCATTTCGTTATTCACCAAAGCCAACTGGTTTCCGGTGATAACACTCGCTTTATCAGTCATCTCTTCGGCTTGGCTTCACGCGTTGAGAGTAGTTTGCTCGACTGTTGTCCACGCAGTCGCAGCTGTTTTCCACTCCCACCTGTGTACCGCAGCATTTCCTTTCCGCGTCGCTGGGATTGTCATCGCCCGGCCCGTAATGTAGACTTTAATACAAGCGCAAAACCATTTGCTCCTCTCGGGAGACTTTGCATGGTGACACGCCGATGGCTAATACCAATTCTCTTCAAAGAAACTGAACAATATTATTAGATTAAATAAAATGCCGGGGTCTTACGTGCCAAAACCATGATATGATTATGAGGCACGCCGTAGTGGAAGGCGATATAGATAAATTTTTACCAAATTTTGACCACCTGGGGTTTTTTAACGTGCACCCATTTCAGTGCCCAGCGAGGTGATCACTTTTCAATGGGTGCCAGGTCATTGAGGTGTGACTGGCAATGAACTCGCTGACAGTGAGGCAAAATCTGCATTCTGTTCCTCTGATGAAGTCTGGCAATGCCTATTCGCGATCTGACACCAACTCATTGATCAAGAAACTCACGCAGGACATCCACAGATGCGTACATATGATCGACCCAGACGGAAAATTCTGTTTGCCCCCGACGGTTACGCGGAGCAAAGCGTCATTGCTACGCGGGATTCGGCTGGGCGTTGCTTTCACCCGCCAACACGCACACCTCATCTGCCAGTCTAAGAGTCCTGATTTCGAACACTGTCAGACGCCTGAAACGTTTGAACACATATTATGCGATTGCCCAGCATATACGCTGGAGCGGAGGATGTTGGATAATTCCCTAGCCAGCGTCGGCAGGCAACCACTGACGGAGGACGCCATTCTCGGCCATGGCCTGACACTGCAACTTCAATGCGGAGAACGAAAGCGCTGTTAAGTTCCTGCATTACACGACACAAAGCTGTGAATGCACTGTTGTCTTACTTGAGGACGACTGGCCTATGTGAACGCCTTTGAATTCCCCAGGCCCTCCGCGAGCGTGCGCGAGCTCACCGTATCCTTCTCCCCCCCCTCCTCTCTCTACCTCATCTTTCTATTCCCTCTTTCCCGTCCCCCAGAGTAGGGTAGCCAACCAGACGCATTTCTGGTTACCATCCCTGCCTTCTCTTCCTCTCATCCTCCTCCTCCTCCTCCTCCTCCTCCTCCTCCTCCTCCTGCATTACACGAAACTAGGATTTCCGCTACCTTGCCGAAGTGCGGTAAGTATAGGTCTTAGGGCTATCAAAAGGATCTGAAGAATGAGTTTCTCGATGGAAAAGGCAGATCTCACCTGTGTTGTCTCTCTCTTGCTGGTTGCACTTTTCCCCGACTGTTGTTCATTCTGTCGCCATACCACACGCGTCAGCGAACTCACCGCTAATTTCCTTCTTTCCTTCCCTCCTCTCTCTCCCTGTCATCTTTGTGTTCCCCTTTTCTAATACCCCGGTGTAGGATAGCCAACCGGACATTATTCTGGTTAACCTCCCTGCCCTCTGCTTTTCTCTTTCCTCCTCCTCGCCAAAATTAGTGGTGGAATCAGTTATCTCCTTTGCTGGTTGAAATGTTCCCTTGGGGCGTTGCTAGGCACCGCGTATATATTCGTTACAGAATCCCTTAGTTCATGTGAGTGGTCTGGGCGGGGTTCTGGTCGGCGATCTGAGGTCTGTCTCTATCCACCTGAATTTTTCCTAACCTTAGCGTAGCTAGAAGTAGATGTAACTTACTGATAGGTGATCTCCGGACTCTCCTTTTGGTACACTGGGTTCATGGTATCTAAGTTGGGAGGGGCAGCGTCGCGGTGAGGTATGCGTCCGTAAACAAGCTCGCGTTGTCGTTGTCGTCGTGATGCTGCCTCGTTCTGTGGACAACCAGAAACCATGCGGTGTGGGAACCATTGCAATTCGCGTACTTTGGTTGCCGTACTTACTTGCAGTCCTTGTAATGGTGATCTTCTGAACATACTTTGCAGCGCCTGGTTCCCCTGCAGTACTTCGCTAAATGGCCAAATTTCTGGCAGTTGTAACAACGGATGGCTGGACCCAGATATTCCCCTGCTGGGTGACTCGTAAAACCGAGGAATACTCTGCCAAGCATCGGTCAATTGTAATGGAATTGAGGACTCACACTACGCAGAGGCCGTGTTTCCACCGTGCCATCATCTTGTCGATAGTATCGCATTTGGCGCCGGGCAGAGGTTACCCCGGAGCCTTTCAAGTATTCCACAAGCTGTTCCTCAATATATTCCAAAGGTAAATGCTTAACTTTCCCACATTTATTGCGTAAGATTCTGGTACAAAAGCTTTTACAGGCAAGCCAGCTACTTGACCAAGTAGCTGACCAAGGCAAGCCAGCTGACCCCTTGACGGAAAGGAGTGAACTTACATTGATCGAAAAGCTTCCATCTTCGTTCACTCTGAAGGATTTCTCAAAAGCGTAGCAATTTGGGTGAGTTGGTCTGTCATGACGTTTAAGCTTTAAGCATGACAAGCCAAGCTAGCCGTTCTACCCGTGAGTGACCCATTTTTAATACGTAACTCCGATGAAGTGATTGCCTTTTTGAAAGACAACTCCGATCGAGGCTTCCAGGTCTTTTATGTCGATGTGAAGGACCTATACTACTAAATCCCTCACAATCCCTCCCTCCCACCCTCCCATACCCCCACCGTCTTTCGCGCGACGGAAGTCGCGTTTGCTCTCCGCCGTGAGTTCGCTCTCCGTGATAGTGCGCGTCCTACGCGCGCTTTCACTCGCACACGGCGCGCGGGCGACGATATTATCGCGCTTGGACTTTATACGGAACCTCACGGCGACGGCGACGCCGACGGCAGAAATCCGCTTGAAGTGTCCATATAATTGCTATCGCAATAAAATCGTGCCACCATTCCGTTTTTGCTAGCTTTGCTTTTTCTAGCTTTGCTTCTTAGTGCGAATGGCTTTGGCAGGCTGGCTAACCCGTGTCCTTACAAGTGTCAGTAGTAGAAAGGATTCTAAGAGAGAGAGAGAGAGAGAGAAACGAGAAGGGAAAATTAGGAAGGTTAACCAAGGATGTGCTCGGTTGGCTACCCTACACTTGGGAAGAGGGAAAGGGCAAGAATAGATAAGAAGGAGCGAGAACAAAAAATAATAAAGTGTCAGTCATTCACAGAGTCAGTCGTAGAGGAAAGTCCACTGTCACAAGCGCTCATACAGTCCAGTCGCCTTCAAGAAGTACAGAAGGGCTTTTGTGGCCTTTCGCATGGAAGAATGCATAGGCCATGGTCCCCGGATATTTTCCTCTGAGAGCACTCTATTATCTAATAGGCTGAGTTGAGCTTGTAGAGTACGTCGTTGACATAGCTAGGAGGTCTATCTGCTGCTCTGTTTCTAGACGTTAAAGGGGCTTACGATAATGTCACCCATGAAGCCATCCTCGGCGCGTTAGAAGCAGTAGGACTTGGTGGTAAGATATATATGTGGGTGCGCAGCTACTTACAGAGAAGATCATTCTACGTGCACACTGAAAATGGCCCGACATCCGAGCATTACGGTAGCCGAGGAGTGCCTCAAGGCGGAGTGCTTAGCCCGACGCTTTTCAATCTAACGGAGACGACGACGACGAAGCTACCTTTCGCTCCTGGTGATGCATCGGCTCCGTCTTTTTTCTTGTGTTGTGTCCAAATTATTGCCTCGACTTTTTGTGATTTTTGGACCACTGGTGCTGTAAGTCTTCCGCTGTCGAACGACACCTCTTCAGCGGAAATCGGACCTGCCATCTTAAATTCATCGCCGATTCTTCGCAACATCCGCACCCCCGCGCCCCTGCCGTGCAGAGCCGGCAGTGTGCGTCGGCGGTAGCAGCTGCAGCAGGCATGAGCCAAGACGACGTCGTCGATGCTGTCGACATGACTCCAGAAGAGATCATCGATTGGCGTGAGAAATTTGTTTACTCTGACACCAAGAGGCCTTCGCCCACTTCGCCAAGCACCCTCAAAACTCGGCCGCAAGTAAGCCACAATCTGCCTCGTCCTCCTCCACTCCCTGCCGCTGAATACAAAATCATTCTTCGTGTGCATGGTGGTGTCAACTGCGCTAACATACACCCAGTCTCTCTCCGTGACATCGTCATCAAGTCCACAGGCCTCTCCGCGGCTGCAACATCGCTAGATCGACTCCGGGCCAACGAGATTAACAACACAATCATCATAAGCACCCCCTGCATGGACAGAGCTGATCGCTACTTGAAGATTGCCACCCTCACCATCATGGACAAGAGCTACGAGGTCTCCTCGCACGTGGCAGACCCCAAAAATTCGTGTAGGGGCATCATCAAGCTGCCGGCCTCCCTGGTGGAGGGGAACGTGTTGGTTAAACTTCGAGACTCTAATCCAACAATCAAGATACTAGCTGCTCGAAGAATGGGCTCCACGGACTCCATTCTGGTCACTTTCGAAGGCTCAAAGGTCCCCTTCTATATTGATTACCTCCGCACAGACCTCCGCTGCCGACCATATCGGCAAAAAGTGGAGGCGTGTGCGAGGTGTCGGCAGCTTGGCCATCGTCAAGATGTCTGCCCTAATGTGACAATATGTCTCTGTCCAAAATGCGGCACGCCAGATCCTCCTGAAGACCACAGCTGCACCCCTACTTGCATCATCTGCAACGGAACACATGAGACTGGTTCATCAGAGTGCAGACTTCGTTACAAACCACGGACGCCGCCCCCCGCACCACCAGAAACTAAACTGACACTTCTGGCCAGGAACAATATCCAGGCCTCCAACCAACACCCAGGACAAGAGAAGCCGCAGAGCAACTCTGGCCGCAAGAACTCTGCAACAGCGGCCCAGGTTCTAGCATCGAAGCAAGCTTGGCCTCCTCTGACTCCACGCAACGAGGAGAGACCGCCCATCAACCATACAAAGGTGAGCTGGGCAGGGGTAGTCTCCCACAATAGCAGCTCCTCACTAGATGCTGATAACTCTCTCATCAAATACTTGCTTAATCAGAACGAAATTCTCAAGGCCGAAATCAAACAGCTCAAGGCAATGCTCCACCCCCCCATCGAAATCAATGAAAGTCCTGCCGCTACTTCCAACCCACTGCCACAAAAGCTTGCGCCCACACCCACACGCCCTCCGAGAGAACGCATGGATACAGTTGCACCCACACCCATAAGCCCTCCGACAGAACAAATGGACACTGTTGCACCCACTGCTACTACTGAAGCAGCAACTCCAAGGCCACCTTCACCCCACGTGCAGCCCCCACCGGCAAAAAGGAAGAATGCCGATATAACAGACACCGACCACACCGTTGAAAACGCCATATTTGTCCTTGGTGAGCGCATGACGACCCTGGAAAACAAGGTTGTTGCCCTTGAAAATCGGCTACAAAGCAAGCTTGATTCCTTTATTTGTGAGGCATCTGCACAGTTCTGCAGATTCCAAGAGCTAATCGAAACCTGGGGAAGACCCTCCACGACGTCACAAACTCCCATCCTTCACCACAGCGACAATAATAATGAAGCCAGCACGTAGTCTGGTGATCTGGCAGTGGAACTGCAGGGGGTTCCGCAACAAGCGCGCAAATCTTACACTATTTCTGCAGAATCTTAACGAGCTCCCTGATATTATAGCTTTGCAGGAAACACACGGGAAAGTAACTCTACCGGGATACAACACGTTTCAAGACCCTCACAATGTCAAGCCCAACACTGCCGTACTTGTAAGACAGCACCTTTCTGTTAAATGGGAGACATTCAGCGGTACTGACATCCCCCACGATTTCATCGAAATTCTACCTAAAAGCCTCAAACAACCCACCCTATACGTGTTGAATGTTTACAGCCCTCCCAATGCTCGACAACACCGCTTTGAGCACATGCTTGCTCAAGCCAAAGCTAACGCCAATAAACAGCCGCTAGTTGTAATGGGCGACTTCAATGCCCCCCTCCAAATGTGGGGCCACTCTGCATCTGCCCCTAAGGGAAGAGCTCTGTGGCAGCACATACAGAATCAAGGTTTCACCATCCACAATGACTTTACTCTTCCTACCCGGCTAGGAAATAGCGTCAGTAGGGATACATCCCCCGACCTCACCCTAACTCACCGCATCACTCAGGCGACGTGGCAAAACCTCCAAAACAACTTAGGCAGCGACCATTACATCCTCGAACTCCGCGTAAATTTCAAGCACAGACCACTGGCCATGAAACCACTAAGGCTTACCAATTGGACGGAATTCAGAAAATCTCGCTCCAACACCAACGAAGAAGACATTACCGACATAGAGCAATGGGCGAACGCTTTACAAGCAGATGTAGAGGCCCATACCACCACTCTCCCGTCAGATACACCCTTGGCAACAATTGATTCGAAGCTCCTACACATGTGGGAAGCGAAGCAAGCCTTACTCAGGAAATGGCTAACAGCCCGTTACAATCACAAACTCCGAATCAGAATCGCCAAATTGGACTCTCAGATTGAAAAATACGCTATCAAATTGAGGGCACAGCAATGGACTCAGGTTTGCGAAGGAGCGCATGGTCATCTTAGCACTAAAAAGACCTGGCAATTGCTCTGGCACCTGCTCGACCCCACCACATCTAGGACGCATAATAACCACCAGATCAATAAACTGCTACATGAACATGCAGCGGACCTGCCGACAATGTTCAGTAACTTGGCTTCCAAACATATGCCCCCTCCTACGCAAATCCCCATGCCCGACTATACTGGTGAACCCAATGAGGAACTTTGCAGCGCCATCACAGAAGCGGAGGTTCGACATGCCCTCAACCAAGTGCGAACTACCACGGCACCAGGTCCAGACTCTGTGACAAATAAGACGCTTCGCAACCTCGATGAGCAATCCATACGCAAACTCACCGAGTATTACAACCACTGTCTCGAAGAGGGCGAGATACCCCAACAATGGAAAGCAGCCAAGGTGATCTTCATTCCCAAGCCGAATAAGCCAATTCACATTGATAACTTCCGTCCCATCTCTCTCACCTCATGCATAGGGAAGATCTTGGAGCACGTAATCCACCTACGCCTTTCCAAATACATCGAAGATCATCGCTTTTTCCCCTCGGAAATGACTGGATTTCGCAAGTCTCTTTCTTGCCAGGATGTCATGCTAAGGCTCAAACAAGATATCATTGAACCGAGCGACGCACGCGACACAAAAGCGTTGCTGGGCCTCGACCTCAAGGGAGCCTTCAATAATGTGTCCCACTTGGCCATTCTACGCGAACTTAACAGTATAAACTGTGGAGAGCGAATCTACCGTTATATATGCAGCTTCCTGACGAAGCGCACTGCAACGCTCCAATTAGGCAGCGAACAATCAGGTCAGATACGTTTAGGAAGCACTGGTACGCCCCAAGGGGCAGTACTCCCCCCCCTCCTCTTCAATTTGGCTATGCGACCTTTAGCTTTCGCTCTAAAGAAGATTCCCGACCTCAGATTCTCACTGTACGCGGACGATATTACGCTGTGGATGACCGGAGGTTCGGACGGGCACATCCAAGACACCCTCCAAGCAGCCATTGACCAGATCGAACAAGTAGGTCACGACTTGAACCTTAGGTGCTCCCCCACCAAATCAGAGCTTCTCCTTCTGCCCCCCACGAGACGCTTCAGGACATCGCCCCCGAATATCGACCTCACAGTTGAAGGGCACTCCATACCCCAGGTAGACAGGATAAGGGTGCTAGGTCTTCACCTTCAAAGCAACCGAGCAAATCAGCGTACCTTGCAAGCACTACAAACAACAGTAGATAACACACTACGCCTCATAGGAAGGATCTCCAATAAACACGGAGGGCTTCGAGAGAAGGAACTGATTCAGCTCATCCAAGCTTTTGTCCTAAGCAAAATCACCTTCGCACTACCATATCTCTCACTCTCTAGGAAGGAAGCGGACACTGTAAACTGCTTGATCCGCAAGATACACAAAGTCGCTCTTGGTGTTCCGATTAGAGCATCCACACAGAGGGTGATGGCCACAGCCACAATCAATACCTTTGAAGAATTAACCGAAGCACATCTATCATCGCAATATCACAGACTCTCCACCACTGCAGCTGGGCGTGAGATCCTGAGACAACTTCACTACGCCCCACCACTCAACGAGAACAAGCGACATCAACTTCCTCCGAACATACACGGCCAATACCACATCCAACCTCTACCCAGAAACATGCATCCCGAATTTCACGTCGAACGCCGGAAACTTCGAGCCAAGGCGCTACAACGCAGCTATGGACAGGCAGAAGGAGTTTACTACGTGGACGCCGCAGCCTATAAAACTAAACATCGTTATGCTTTAGCGGTCGTAGACAAGCAGGGCAACACTGTTCGTTCAGCATCAGTCAGGACCACCTCAGCGGGCGACGCAGAAGAGGCCGCCATTGCACTCGCATCGGGGCTACCTGATTGCGATGTCATCATCAGTGACTCGAAGACTGCTATCCGGAACTTCAGTAGCGGCTACATTACAAACCTCGCGCACTCTCTACTAGTCGCTCACCCGCCAAAAAACTACATCGCTCTCATCTGGACTCCAGCACATCAAGGACTACCAGGCAACGAAATGGCTCATGCCGCTGCTCGAGGATTCACGGACCGAGTGGACGGAAATGTGGGCCTTACCCCAGAAGCCAATGACTCCCAACAACAGACCAATAAAGACGCACTCATCACATTCCAAGAAATTTCCACACATTACAAACACCAACGCCTAACGTATCCACCTCTCTCTGTGTCGAGCACGCGCCAGAGAGAAATATTGTGGCGCCAACTACAAACTCGCACTTTTCTTACCCCACGCACTTTGAACTTATTCTTTCCCGACACATACCCGACACCCAAGTGTCGCTTCTGCCCTGTCCAAACAGCAGATCTCTCCCATATAATGTGGAAATGCCCCATCAAATATCCCCCCGCAACCTCAAACCATTAATTAGTAGCGAGGAGCTGTGGGAGACTGCCCTGCGCAGCTCCGATCCCACCCTGCAGGACCGAGTCCTGAGGTGGGCTGAGGAGGTAGCGGAGGCCTACCACGACTGGTAGGCGGACGTCTGGCAGCACAAGGTGCTAAGACTGGAGCACACAGGCCTCCCTCTCTCCCCCCCCCCCCCCGGCCCCTCCCCTTTCTTAAAAAGGGAAATAAAAGTTCATTCATTCATTCATTCTTAGTGGTGCTACAACAAATATGCGCATACAAAATACGTTTCATGTGCTTAACTCGTACGATGGGCCCGATCGCTAATTAGGAGCAGCATGACATGGCGGAGCAGCGACTAATTGCGACGCTATAACAGCTTGTCCCCAACGGGATTCCGCCGCACTGAAGTACACCATGCTTGACCACGGTATACAGTTCGTCGTGTGAATCCAGCAGACAGCGCTCTTGGCACTGCCGGCTATGACAAAATATAGGGAGTTTCTCGGCCGTATACGCGGACACGTCCAGTGCAGGGTGTCACTGAATCTCGCGAAAGTGAAACTATCTACGAAAGTGATCGCCCGAGAATACCACGCCATGTCTTGTGCGACCTACGACGAAGCCCCTATGGGTGTGGATTCAAATATGACGGATCCACTCTTTCTTGAAAGCAGCCGTGAGCAAGGAGGAAATTGCAGGAGCCTGATTGCAGAAAACCGAATGCACACAACAGACAGAGTATGTTCCTTCATATGGTTGTGACCATCGAAATCATTCAATTTTTTTGCAATAAGGAGACCGCGAGAGACCTTACCTAACCGAAGGACAGCGCTTTTGTTGGAACGTCAGCTCAACAGCGAACAAATGGGGTTATGATTCGAGAACAATGAAGCATTTTTCTAAAATCTTCACAGTTCTTTTGGTGTTTTCTTCTTTTTAATTTTTTGTTGCTCAAGCTTACGGCGAAAGGATCTCACTCACCGCTGCGCAGTGCCTTGCTGTCGGTGAAGTTCTCACGGCGGGCAGACTTGGGAGCAGTCTCGGTGGCAATCAGCACGCGGGCTCGTTTAGTGATTCTGAATGTGAAAACATTACGAGCGTATAGCCCTCGCTGTCTGTGGTAGCGTTGGAGTGTCACTGAGCTCGTTAATTGTATTACGACTGCACAATAGGTAAGGACGGAGCTGAGCGAAACAATTAAGCACTAACCACAAAGAAATAAATAATAGCAATACATTAAAATGAATAACGTAGCCTATAATAATAATAATAATAATAATAATAATAATAATAATAATAATAATAATAATAATAATAATAATAATAATAATAATAATAATAATAATAATAATAATAAATAATAGCGGCCACGCATAAGGTTTTTATGCTGAGCAGACAATCATAAAAGAGAAAATTCAGTATCAATGCGTTTCGAGTTGTCGATTAATTCACTCTCACAAGAGAAGAGAAGTGGACAATTCATATTCATAATGCAAAAAAAAAAAAAAGCTAACGCGTGCTGACACGGACACAAGGGAAGAGAAGTGGACAACACAAACGCCATATGGCGTTTGTGTGCTGTCCACTTCTCTTATCTTGTGTCCGTGTCTGCACGCGTTACCTTTTTTTTTGCATTATGAATCCTTATCAACTAGCTCAGCTTTCTGTCATTTTAATTCACTCTCGCTGTGCGATCCCCTAGCCTCCTGGTTAGCTCAGGTAGCAGGGGCGACCGTCCCGGAAAGGTGTTGGTTCCGGATTCGATGCCCGGAACGTGGGCATTATTCTCACACCGCGACGCTTTCTTCCTGAGAAACCCGTATTGAATTTGCTCTTTAGCTTCGTGCTACATTCGAGTGGATCACCATTTTCCATTTCGTGAACCATCCTTCACCTTGCTGGCGTCCTGCACAACTTATTTCCCATATTCAATCAAGAAGTGATGCGAACGGCTGTGTGTACAGCTGTACAAATATCGTCGTTCTGTACCAGCCTCTCTGTCGGCAGCACCACGCAACCAGATGTGATTGAAATTGAATGACAAGAACTCGGAGAATCGGGGCACCTAGTGGAGAGTTCCTTTCACCTCCTTTATGAGGGAGTAACTGCCTGCCCAAGAGTTTCTTACCATAATTATACTATAGATATAAAGGGGGCGCTGCAGTCGTTCTAACACCGTGGGAGTTATGGATATATAATATACTGGATATCTGTCTACAATCGGGCTTGGCTTCGCTGAAAAACACAATATGGCCTCTTTTTTGCCCTAGATTACCGTTCAGTTGTGGTACGCCTCACACACCTTCCTCGCAATATTTCTGCCAAGCAGAGAAGTGTTTTTCATTTGCATGTAATTCACTTCAACAACAAATTACCAGTTCACTCGGTGAAAAAAAAAAGAAAAGAAAGAAAAACGTGAGCAAGGAGCGGTCCAGCTCTGACAGGGCAAGTAATCACCGTTTTTTTTTTTTTTTTGAACACTAATGCTAATTAGCTGTGACAAATGTGTGGCCATCGGAATAGGGCTTTCTTGTGGAGGAAGCAGAAAACTGAAGCCAAGTGACTTCATAATAATGCGAGACCTGGAGCAAGAGAGTTCCTCGCGGTCTAAATTTCAAGAAAAGGAGCGGATGAAAGTGGACAACATTCTTGAGCCAGCACCGCTTATCTTAAAACGAAAGGCAAGGATGCAAATCAGCATATCTTCGAGTTATACGGCGCGCACGGCCGTGG
The DNA here is from genome assembly GCF_013339745.2 of Dermacentor silvarum. Classification (NCBI taxonomy): domain Eukaryota; kingdom Metazoa; phylum Arthropoda; class Arachnida; order Ixodida; family Ixodidae; genus Dermacentor; species Dermacentor silvarum. The sequence goes on along the minus strand of NC_051159.1, from coordinate 115,111,333 downwards.
ATTACCATTCCAAAGGAGGCCGCGGTTGTCTGCCAGTTTTAGTTTTCGGCCGCGACTATAACGCGTGCGCGGTTCCTAAAGAAGCAATAAATATAGCCTAACATTTTACGACATAACTACACGGCACCAGAAGACACGTCGTCGAAGAGTTGCACTGACTACCCTGCTTCGAACTGCTTAAAGCGTTTCCTTTCTTATACCGTGGCGAAAATGGCTGCAGTCAAACGTTTTCGACTCGCTTATGAGCGCTAACTACCTCACAAATCATCGTACCAAACAATGAATCGATTCAACTTATCTCGAAAAGTGAACCGCGTGCTGCACAACCAGATCGAAATGATTGCGCATGCCAGCTATACTTGCCGTAAGGACCGATAGGAACACCGAAATGGGCTTTCGACAAAGCGTGGCCACTCGGTGAAACTCGATCAGTGTGAAATAAGTGCGTCCATTCACTGACCGGGCTCGCGCCGCGTCTGCAGCTGCTCTTTCTTGTTGCAGGTGTATTTCTTATTCGATCACAACCCAGAAAGACAAGTGAAAGGGTAGTAAACCTAGCGTGACTCTGTGCGGTCTTGTGGAATGCGAATGAGTGTTCTGTCGACGGCCACATCTTTTTACTGTAATCACCAGCCGACGCAAACACACGCTGGGGTCCCGAATGTCTTCACGGAGATTTCGAATCACTCTTTCGGGTGGAGGTACTCGCTAAGCTCGCTATAGACGTGGGCTTAGCGAGTTCCAGAGATAAAGTGCTCCCATTTGCCCAGCTTTTATTCCTTTTTTTTCTGTTTGAATCTAGGTCATGATTGTGTCCGCGCTCATAGCTCGATGCAAAGAAAGAAACGTGGGTACGGAATACAAGTATGCAGGACAAAATCAATGACACGTATATCACTTTGCCCGCGATACCATTATACCACAACCAAAATCCCGTTCAAACTTTCCGCCATTCCTTCCTTAGAAATAACCACCAATAAACTGAATGTGTTCGAAACTGCAAACTGTATGAAAGTCTTGACTGGGCCGCAGGTTCTTGTTTGTTTTCTGTTCGCGCTGTTATTATAGGTGACCGAGTAAACTGGGGCCAACAAGCGGATATCTCCCTGAAAATGATCACAAATAAGCGCCGTGTATTGTCCAAAACTGTACTGCCCACTTGAATTAAAACGAAGTTCGCATTTTGTGCAAGCCTCAGGAGTTGTTCATGCTTTGTTAGAAACATATAGTAAATACAGTGAAAAAAAAAAAGGGTGGCTGAAAGCAATTATACTGAAAGGTTTCAGGTTACCCGTTTAACTTCCGACAATATTTATGCATACGTCCGTACTGAAGTTGTACACATCTGCCACCTATAAATTTGACAGTTGGGGGGAAGGGGGGGGGGGGGCTCATAAAGGTGAGAACGGCACACCAAATTACTGCTTTCAGAGCCACTTCTACACACTTAACTCCCACCTCCCCTAAGGAAACAAAATCAAGCCTTCGGAACCGCGCAAAAAAAAAAAAAAAAACTACAGGAGCACCCACTTGGGAGCTCTGCCAGAAACCTAATCAGAACACTTCGCAGTGCGACGAATTTTCCAATTTCGTAGCTTCGTTTGTGTCGTTCCTGCATTTTGTTTTTCCCGCGTAACGCGCAGCTCAACTATGAATGGTAGGTAAAAAAAAAAAAAGAGGCAGCAGCTCGAATTCGCCAATTAGAGGCCGGGCTGATCACGCTCGAGCGCCACTGTATTTAACAAAGTTGAAAGCACTCACTTGTGATAGTACAGCGCCACGAATCCACCACCGATGCCCGACGCGTGCGGGTGCACGACGCCCATGCAAAGCATGGTAGCCACGGCGGCGTCAGCCATTGTGCCGTTCTTTGAATACACCTCCCTGCGTGCATAGTGGACGGTGAAAGCACGAGTCTATTACGGCAAACACCATTCAAGTACGCTGGCGTCAACCATTTACTACTACACTTTAGCGTGCCAAACGAAACGCAGGAAGAAGCGCTGTATCCCTGCGGTTATTAGCGCATGGCGCAAGTGCAGTTTCTTTTCATTCAGTTGGACCAGGTCATTTTAGGCGAAGCTTTACAGGCTCACAAGTGGTGGTGGTGGTGGTGTCACGGTTAATTGTGGGCCGATCCTGGTGATAGTGCAGAAAGGGTCCAAGCTCAATGGCGCATACCAGGGACAAAAACACAGAAAGAGTGGGAGAAAGCAAGAAAGAGAGAAAGAAAAGAAGAAAGAGAGAAACAGCGAGAGACAGACATAAATAGAGAGAGAGAGAGAACGAGAGAACGAAAAAGAGAGAGAAAGAAAGAAAGAAAACCACTAGGAAGGTCAGATACATACACGACAAGCTTCGCTTACCCCAATTTTCTCGACAGGGGACGGGCTGGTGATATTTTTTTTTTTTTTTTTGCTTTTTTGTTAATTGCGTGGATCACAGGGGTGGATTCAGAGTGGCTTCAAGGAGGAGATCCTCATCAAAAACATAGTGAACGGGAAGGAGGGGAGGGGGGGGGGGGGAGTAAGGGCACACAGGTGCGCGGTTGACAGTGTGATAATTTCTGCTTTCATTATAATTTAGTCACGTAAATGATCGGGTTAGCTTTTCTTGCATCATAATTGTGTGAAGCGCGAATGTCTAAAGCAGAATGACGCAGAAACCGGAAGACATGAGGACGAGCTTTAACTTCAAACTACGGTGGTTTATTTTGAAGTGATACTTGTAAGGTACAGAGCTCCGAAGAACAAAACGGAATACCAGAGAGAACACGGAAACATGTCGAAAAACAGAACAACACATGACAATGTAAAATCATCATCCATGACTGCACGCATTGTTATACGTCGTACTGTTAGGTAAACAACTGTTGGTTTTTGAACACATGGGCATGTGCTCAGGTGCATTACCTGAAGAAGCGGACATTCAGCAAAGATAAAAATATTTCTTCAACTACGTCCTGCGCTGACGTGGTGAAGATAACTTTTATCTGTGTCGAATGTCACGTCAAGTAAAGGTGTATCACAGACAGTTGGGTCCCTCGTTTTTGCAAGCATATAAACCTTGATTGCATATAGTTATATTATTGGCTCACATATACTACATGCTGACTACGAAACTGCGTAGTCTATAGTTCGACGAAAACTCGTCAGGCGAAGGTAGTAAATGGGGAAAATAAAATGGTCAGTCACTCAAGTAGTGGTGCCTGTTCTATAGGTGTTTTTGTTCAAGCGAGCACTTGGGCATCAATGCTGGTTTTATTATCACCAACTACGAACCGCTTCCACTCACATGAGTTACACACCAAACAGAAACAGTGAATTAGCTTTAAAAGGTGCTCTCTAAAAATGATATTTTCGTACATTGAGCAAAAAATTAAGTAAATTATGGGGTTTTACGGGCCAAAACCACGATCTGATTATGAGGCACGCCGTAGTGGAGGACTCCGGAGAATTGGCCATCTGGGGTTCTTTAACGTGGATCTAAATCCAAGTACACGGCTGTTTTCGCATTTCGCTCCCATCGAAATGCGGCCGCCGTGGCCGGGATTCGATCCCGCGACCTCGTGCTTAGCAGCCCAACACCAGTACATCGAGCAGAAAAATGTAGATTACTTTTCCTTCCTCTTTCATTTCGCGCGCAGAAATGAATGTCGGTACATCAAGTGAGACGTCACGCATCTAGAAATATGTGCTATATTGAAGATTTTGGGGCCGTTGCTTCTTTTTAAATTTTCTTAGTCGCTGTAATTCTAAAATGAATGGGATAGCCGGCCCTTCGGTGACCCATCTTTCCACGATCTCATCATTCAGTAAACAACAACACAGGATATCAAGATACATGACGTCATGCACAGCCGGTGCATCAAGGTCAGGAAAGCGCCATCAGCCATATTTCGTTTTAGTGGCCCGAGCACCGTGTGGCATTCTTGTTTATTGCGCAGCAACTTCCGGTTAGGGACTGACTTCCGGTTTATCACAGAGGTGGGACGACATTAAAGATAAATCATAAAAAAATTAAAAAAAACAGGTACATGTCAATGGTTCTACTTACGCTTGATGATGATATCAGAGCACAGGTTTAGTACAGTAAAGAGCTAATTAAGTGTCAGGAATAATTAGAAACAATTACGGAAAATTTACTTGCCGTATACCAACGCACACAATAGTATACTTTAGATACCCACCGCATCAGTACAGGTTGCCGTGAAACTCCAAGACTAGAAGTGACGTCATCAGTGACATCACGCTTAAACCAGGGGTACCGGTTCATTGCTAATTAACATAAAAAATGTCACAGTTTCGCCCTAATTAAGGGCGAAGCAATGAATGCGATAGCAACACAGCAATGTCATACGAAGTAAGATGAGCGGCTTTGGTAGCAATGTGAATTGTAGTAAACATGCGCTGATTAAGTAAGCAGGTGTGCTGCGCCGTAAGTAGACCGACGTGAAGAGAGACTCGATGACCACGAGAAGGCGCTTGTGAAACGGTGGTGTTGATGAGAAGCGCTTCCCGTGGGCAGCGCGTGCGAAGGGACACACCTGTAGCGCTGCACTGCCGATCCGGGCAGCATTGCATGTGTAGCGTGCGTTGGAAAATGTGGCCCGACTATTACTAACTGAATGAACAAGCGTGGTGTGAGCGCGCACAAACAAACACGAATAGATCACACTGAATGACTGCAGACAACGACTGTCAAAACGCTGGCAGCAAGCATACGCCGCCGCGGGCGAAGGTACGTGCGGTCTATCGCTTCAACGGAAACTGAGCGGCGAATGCACGGCGCATAAAGGTCAGAGCCGTGTAGAGATAAGAGACGGTGCGGACGAGCGACGAGCGCAGTTGTTGGCAGAGTCCCCCCCCCGCTCCCTCCGGCGCTGGCTTCCTGCTTCCTTGCTTGCGCGTGGGAGATGAGTGCGTTCGCTCTCCGTGATAGCGCGCGTCCCCGCACGCTTCCGCTCGGGCATACGGCGCGCGGTGAAGATTTTAACTATAGGGAACCTGACGGCGACGGCGACGGCAGAAATCCGGTTGAAGTGTCCATATAATTGCTATCGCAATAAAACAAGCTGATTAGAGCTACAGACCACCTGACACAGAGTGAACGCCTGCCTAACACAGTGGAGGGGAGACGTCACGCCCTTCTCTATCGCTTCTCTCAGGCGCACACCTGCTCCGTCGCTCGTTACATGCTCTCACGTCAGCGGCGGAGGGGCGCGCAAGGTGCGATTCATGCGCCGTCCGCTAGGGGGCTACGCGTCGCGCTCTCCTTACCCTCCTTACGCTCCCTCGCCTGCTCCTCTGTGCGTGGCGGTTCGCTCACTGCTCCAAGTTTGGTTTCCCTTCCTACATCAGGGTACACCAACGCCGAGGTGCGAGTGCCACTAGCCGACACCGAGTCAAGGATTAGGGTCGTTTCTCTCTTTCTTTTTTTTTTGCTTCTTCTCTGACTTAGCAAGCCACGTTTCACAATAAGAGTGACCGCTTTACTATTAAATGCGAAGCATTTCCTGGTGAACATTTGCCATTTTGTCAGTATCTATCTATCTAGCCCGCCTACGTCGTGGTGCTCTCATGGTCGTTTCGTTAACTTGGTATTTACCAATATTGGCATAGTATGACAAGAGTGTATGATGAACATAAATGATAGGTCATGACATGAATATCATGACATGTGCCTTGTAGTTCATAAAACAGCTGCCTACGTCTTGGTGCTCTTATCGCCGTTTCGTTAACTTGGTAGGTACCAAAATTGGCGTTGTATGACAGCAGTGCATGAGGAACATAAATGATAGGTCATGACATAAATGTCATGACATGCGTGTTATGTAGGTCATGAAACAGCCGCCTAAAATGACAATGACTCAGCGAAAAAAACATTAGCATTAAAAAAACCACCGAAAAGGGATTCGGACGTGGGTACCAAGGGAAGGAAACACTAAAGGATGGTGCTAGAAGCCATAATCATGAGCATGACTCTGAAAAAAATGACAATGAATAGCGAGAAAACATTAACACTCAAAAACCACTGAAATGGCTTCGGACGTGGATATTAAGTGAAGGAAAAGGCTAAAGGTTGATGGTCGAAGTCAGTCATGAGCACGATTAAGGCTATCGACTTAAGGTCTCTTAGGCCTAGCTAAAGCGATTCCTGAGGAGCTCGTGACATGAATGTCATGACATGCGTGACAGCCGGCTACGTCTTGGTGCTTTCATGGTCGTTTCGTTAACTTGGTAGGCTCCCCGCACACTGCTTCGCTGCATAACATCGATTCCCACAGGGCGTGGGATCTGCGGGCTTTTATTACACAAACGTAATTTAGTAATACAAGTTGAAATTTGTTGCACTCTGTTCCTTTAAGGGCCACGTCGCACACAAAATGTACAGCAACATTCTGTTCTTAGATAGTGTCGATACCGACCAGTGCTTTGAAAGCCTCCGTAAGGGGGACAGCGTCAGCCGTTTCACTTGTACATGTGGCGTCACAAGTTCACGGGGCGGGCAATGCTAGAAAAAGCTGAATGAAATAGTCTTCGCTACTCGATCGGAATCGAGAAATCGCTATTCTAAATTGTCGAATATTCACATCGGTTCGAATGTAAGGGGTTACAATTCAACAATCTCGAGGGTGAGAGATCGATTCAGGTGAAGACTGTTTCCAATGCTTCAGCTGCGAGAGAGCCACGATAACAGAAAGCAGATAACAGAAAACAGTTGTTTCCCATTCACAAACTCCTCAATTGACATGGATGTCCTGCTGTGAATGGCATTGCGTGCATATATCAGATAACGTGAATAAGCCTCTTTTTTTTTTCTTTTTTTTTAACCTAAAGAACTCCACATGAACTTCATATTTCGTTTCGTTTTGTTAAGAACAAGAAAATATTCGAAATTCGATTCGATATTCAGAAATTACTATTCGCGAATATTCGGATTCAATTCGAATGGGAAATCTCGCTATTCCAACGCATCTGTAGTCGGGTACAGCTTTAGAAGGCAGCGGCATTTGCCCCTCAAAGGCGGATGCACACGAGCCCCCACCACTGGGAGCGTGCTCTAGATTGACGTCATGAGCCGGACGGCCGGTGACTCCGCCGATTGAGAACGTGGCAGCCCGCGCTTCGATTTGGGCCGAGTCGCGTCAGCGGGACTATAATCTGGGCGGGACCCCTCCTGCCTTCTTAAGTTATACTCGTTCACTGGCTGCAAGGCAAAAAAAGAAAAAAAAAACGGCCTCAAATATCTATTTCTCGCGCTTAAAACCCACGTCGCGCATCTTGTCACGTCTATCTGTATACAACCTTGGTATGTGCTTGCACGCAGGTACGTCGGTGATGACGGCCCAGCGGCTGTACTGTCCCAGGCTGGACAGTGATGGGTCCGGCTCCCTGGCGCCGCCGCCGGCGAAGTAGAATACGAACAGCACAAGCGACACCAAGCCCAACAAGGTAGCGACCACCGAACCCGTTCCGTACAGAAACTGTCGTCGGGCGCGGATGGCTCTGCGTGACACGCGATCGGCGACGATTTAACAAAATGTATACGGCAGGTCCAGCGTGCTTGTTGGAATATCCACTTACTGAGCAATACTTTCTCGAAACGTCTAAATTGAATTCTGTGCAAAGATAGACGTGGTGCCAGGATATCGTCGCTTCTGTCGCGTACGTCATCAGTTTATTTTCTTAACTTTTCCGAGTGGTTAGAAATGGAACTACAAGCACGATCGTTCTGTTTTTCAGCAGGATTGGTAAATACGTCCATGCGTGCAGCGTCGAAGACGCCATGCAGTGCTTACAGACGGGCAATTTGCTTTGCTATACAGATCACCTATATAATAACGTGCGTAAGAGCCGAAGATGGCGGCGTAAAAGAGAACAAGTCGTCACACATACAATCAACCACAAGATATTACAGACCACGAAATCTGCGAAAAAGCTGAATATCTCCGCAGCCTCACAAAGAAGCCTGGTATTTGCAATTCGGGCCTCGACTAACATATGCGGAGAACACTGTCGTATACAGTTTTACTGGCTACTGCTACAGACTGCTCGGGAATTGAACGTTTTCTGATATCCTGTGGTCAGTAAACTTTTGTGACTGACTGTACATTATGGGCACGCGCGCGCAATCAGGTTAGACAAGAGCCCCTCGTTTCAATATAAGCTACCCCGTTTAGAACAAAAATAGCTAAGAAAGCGAAGAAAAATAAGAACAAGAGGACACGAATGAAAAGTACAGGACAGACACCTGTCCTGTCCTTCTCGTTATGCCTTATTTTGCGCTAAACTCGAGCTTAAATCATAAACCACCTAACCCAGCAGCACGTTATTACTAAGCCACTCCAAACATGCCTTACATAGCAGACTCGTTAAGCAGGTGGTTCAGAAAAAAAGGAAATACTTGAGGCAGCCGTTCTTAATGCCACGGGGTGACGGAAATGCATGCACGTACTCTGCTATAATCCTGGACGAATCTTCTGCGTTCTCTCCTGTCTCATGGTGCTCGTCATCTTCGGGCCGCATGTTGACGGGAGGATGCTACAGGCTGCAGCGCGCAGGTTCTTCCCCCTTTGCCGGTGTTCTCGGAGGTCAGGCAGTTGATCGGCGCTAAACGTCCTGTTACGTCGTGTCGCAACCGCGAACCGAAGAAGCTGGTCTGTCCTCTTCGGAATACCTACTCTTTATGGGAGGTTTGCAGGGTCGCGTCCGTGTCTCTCGAATCTGACGTCTTCTTCTTCGCTTTCTTTTCCACATTGTCCATGGCACGTGCACCTTTAAAAGGCCCAGTATACCTTGACTCAGTATACGGGGGCCATGAATCGGGTGGTAGTAGGAAAAAACATAAACTATAGAAATGAAGTTTGCATATTAAATGTAACACATTAAATGTATACATTAATGAAGAATCATAGTAAAGGAGCTTAATTATATGAACTCTGTTATGAATTTAAGGATATATTAAATAACATATGCTGCTAATATTGTTGGTCATTTGTGATGAGAGAGCCAAAGAAAAAAGTTTTTTGAGAAAGCGTCATTCCCTTCGAAACGAAACGCCTTCGAGCATGGACGTGAGAGTGACAAGAAACATCCGTGCTGTTAACATCCGTAAAAACCGTAACATCCTAAGCTTCGGTACTAAAAAAATTACAGCGAAACATCACCGCGGTACGGGCATTCGAAGGGAGAGCAATAGGCGTGATGCTAAGACGTATACGGGAAGACGGCTGTACGGATTACAGAGCTGACAGGTGTAGCTGATATTTTAGTTGAGATTAGGAGTGAGAAATCTAGCTTCGCCGGTCACGCAGTCGAGGACGACAGAGGGTATGGTGGTATATGGCGAAATTAGAGAATTTGTAGGCATAGGATTGTGTCAAGGGACCTAAGACGGGTACGCGACGTCGAAAAGCGCTCATGTATTTAGATTTACGGGCGCGTTAAATAGCCGGAGGCGGTAAAAATGTCGCAGTTTCACCCGAAAGTCCAAGCATCAATTGCGATAGCAAATTAGTAGAGAGCTACACGGAGTAAGGATAGAAGTTTTATCATCTGCATAAACTTGGACATGTAGCAGCACCAGCAACGCGCAGAACTGTCGTCGACGCCGTCGTCGTTTTGCCCGCGTTCGCACCGAACGCGCGCTGCGTTGGGGACTTGCCGGTGCCTCTGGGGGTGGCTCGGAGTTTTTCGACGAGATCAGAACGCGACACTCGTCGAGCAGCGTCGGTAGTCTTTACCACCTTCCTCGCGTTCGTGCCACTTTACCTCGCATTTGTGCCACTGCTCTCGCGTTCGTCGTCGTCTTCTTCCACAGCTGGCTCCAATGCCGCCCATCATGCCAGCGTTCCCATACTGCCCCTCGCACTCGTGCCCCTCCTGCATTTTGTAACGGTCCGGCTCTTAAGGCCGACCCCACTTCTCTCTCTGTATACAGGCAATGTAGCCACATGAGTAAAAAATTACACCATCTTCCCGTAGGGGAACCCTGAGTATAGTATGCGAAGCAGCCATGGGGTCGAGTCAAGGTAGTTTTATCAGCTGTATAAATTTGGACATGCAGCAGTACCAGCAACGCGCAGAACTGTTGTCGACGCCGTCGGAGTTTTGCCCGCGTTCGCACCGAATGCGCGCGGCGTTGATGACTGTTGCCGGTGCCTCTGGGGCGCTGCTTCGCATTATCGCGCGCGGAGCCGCATGTGTTGCCATTCGTTGCACAATCCGGAGAGGAGATGAGACAAGGAGAGGAGAGGAGGGGGAGGAGGACGCGCAGTAGGGGTGTGGGCGCACGGCGGTTGGATGGATGGAGGGAGGTTGGGAGGGAGGGAGTGACATAGCCCCGAGCCATAGCCTCCTATATTTTTATATATAGGAGGCTATGCCCGAGCAAAAGATGCTTCGCATCTAAAAAGGAAGGGGTGTGAGCGGTTCCGGAAGTTTCCATGGCCAAATGTTGCTGCTAGAAGGCGATTGCGCCATAGAAGGCCATTGGCCGTTGGGTGCTGGGGCAGCAAGTTGATCGTACCGAGGTCTTTGGTGATGAGGACAAAACGGGATATATGACCAAGAACGCCGCAGATGTAGCATGTCGGAAGCGGACGGCTTCTGCGGTAGTCTTCAGAACTGTCAGACACGTCTGCACGCCTAGGACGAAGGAATGGGTCGTAACGCGGAGCATTTCCAGTGGCGGGGCGTCCAGAGGAACGGGCGTAACTAGAGCGAGTTTCAAGTGGGGCATCCGAAGAATAGTGGCCTCTCGATGCCGGTGTGTGTCGGTACTCTGATAAATCCGCGACGTTGACCGACGGTTGCCATGCATTAAAAGGTGGCGAAATAGCCGGGGAAAAGAAGGCACCAGAGACATCAGGCAGGCGACGTGTCGTCTCGTTGTGCCTGTCCAGCTCTTCGCGGACGATCTGTCTTATGGTCACAGTCAGGTCAAATGAAGAGCTCATATCGATGCTGGCCACAGTGGCAACATTGGCCAATCGCCCAAACTTTGGCGTTATTCGGCGCATCTTCAGCGCCTCGAACGTACGGCAGTGCTTCATGACATCAGACACTGAAGCGAGACTGTCCTTGCCGATCAGGAAATTGAACACATCCTCTGTTATGCCCTTGAGCAGGTACCCGAGCTTGTCTTCCTCGGACATTCTTGCGTTGGCTCGCTTGCACAATTTCAAGATCTCCTCGATATAGGCAGTGCAAGTCTCACCTTGTAGCTGTGCTCTCTGTAGCATGGTGTGCTCTGCGCGTTTCTTTTTTGCGTCAGAGTCGCCAAAACATATCTTTAGGTCATGAAAGAAACGTTCCCACGTCGTTAATAATTCTTCGTGATTCTCAAACCATGTCAGGGCAGTGTCAGTGAGTGCGAAGACAACGTTGGTTAGTTGGTCGGTAGTGTCCTAGTCGTTGGACTTGGTTACTCGTTGGTAATGCCTGAGCCACTCTTCTACATATTCACCTGCTGTAGCGCCACGTACCAGCAGGCAATGATCCAGGAGCGGCAGGCATCGGTCCCTGAGCGTCTCCTTCGTTGGACATGTTAACAGGCAAAGGTGGTAGTCCAGTGAGGCGACGACTCCGGCGAAGAATAACTGGCTCCGGGTCCGTCGTTACTTCAAGTACCCCGCACCTTCCACCAAAACTGTTACGACGCGAGAAAAACGGGGTTTATTAAACAGGCTTCAGAGCGAGCTTGCTTGCTTGCTTGCTTGATCCTCATCCGTGGCGCTTACCCACTACGGGGGATTGGCCAAGAAGCCGGCGGTTAAAGGTTAAACGGAAGGGGGAGATGGAGAAAAAAAAAACTAGACGGAAAACTAAATCAGGGTGAAGTATAGTGTTTAGGATAATTTGGAAAGAGATTTACAGGGCAGAGACAGAATTAAAATCATTGTAATTGTATAAAAACAGCACAAAAATTTTGGTGGTATTAGAATAATTTCGAAACACCAATTAGCGATTTAATGAGTTATCCAATTATTTATTTCGAGAATTAACTGGGTAGTCTTTTTGTGTCACAGATATAGTGACAGAGGGCCACGCAGATGTTCCTGTGGCTAAAGCCCATTGAAGAAGCCCCGAAGGAGAGGATATTTTCAGTAGTTAGTGAAATACCCAATTTACGGAATGAAAATTCGAATTTCTTCCTCTCATTCCTAAAGCGATGACGAAATAATAGAAAGTGGTCAATATTTTCGGGTTCCTGGCAGGTAGGTCACAGAGGGGACGGTGCCAGACCGGACCTGTGTAGGTAAAAATTTAATGGTGGGATTCGGCAGCGTAATTTTGTTATGGAGATCTCTAATTTGCGTGTGGGGCATCATTTATTGTCCCACGAAAAGGACAAATGATTAAATTCCGACATTTGGATTTTCAGTTTTGTAGAATCTTGTAATAGGGAAAATTTTCTAAACCTAGCCGCAGTGACATAAGCTGAACTAGGCATGACAGACATAACTGGTCCATCAAGAGATATCCGCGCAAGTGTGTCAGCCATTTCATTTAAAAATATACCACGATGGCCTGGAACCCATACCAATCGTACCAGACTTAAGTTAGGAGGGGTTAACAATTTAAATGTATTGGTTACAGTAGTGTCTGCAGATGAAGTGAGCGATGTACATACTGACAGTGAATCAGTCACTATAACCACTGTTGAGTAATTTGAAGGAAGTTTCCGCAGAGCTAAGATAATCGCTGCTAGTTCAGCCAAAAATATGGGTGAGAAATCCGGAAGGCGTACTGCATAAGACCAGGATAGTGATTCGGAGAAAATACCCACACCCGCTTTCTCTTCATTCATTGACGCGTCAGTCGCGATCACGTGATCTATTCCTAGTTGCGTTAAATGATCTTGTAACATGCCATTTAAGTATGTAGTGGGCAGGAGTTTGGCATTCGATGGAAATATATCGTCAAATTCAATCATTATATTAGGTAAGGGTTTGTCTGAGCAAGCGATCTCACGTATATTAACATTTAATGGATCGAGCTCAGCCTGTACAAACAAAACTTCAGGTCGAAGTAGGCGGGACCGATGCTCTTCGAAAAATGCCCTCATTTCCCTAATAAATACAAATTGTGATCTTCTCAAAGAAGATGCATAAATGTTTAAATATGTTTTTACCGTTAGAATGCGGAATCTGCAGGGAAGTGTAGGCAGTCGTGCTTCTTGATATAAAACATTGTTGGCTACAAATTTTGGAAAACCGAGACAATTCCGAATTGCCTCCCGCTCTAGAAGAACCAGGGGGTTAATTTTGTACGCTGGCCCACCAGAGAATAACACGCATCCAAATTCCAATATCGGACGAACATACATACGATAAATCATCATTAAAGTGTCTCTGCGTAGCCCAGAGCGATGTCGGCCAAGTTTGCTTATCATGCCAACCGCGCGTGTCGCCCTAGATTTAACATGATCGATGTGATTTCGCCAGCTCAGGTTTGTGTCGTATATTACACCGAGATATTTGATAAAGTCAACTTGCGGAATAATTTCCTGATGATACTGGAGAGAGATATTAATCGGTACATTCAATGAAAACACAATCAAAGCGCTTTTGTTAACATTGAGCGACATTCGAATATTCGCAAACCAGGCTTCAAGTGTTCCCAAGTATGACTGTAGTGTACTCTGTAATGAGTAAATATCACTCGCAGACGCAAAGAATGCTATGTCATCTGCATAGACATATACTTGTACACTACCGCACAATGGGATTGAACTTAGTAAAATGTTAAACAAAATAGGAGAAAGGACAGATCCCTGGGGAACTCCTCTTGTTTGACTATATTTTTGTGTCACCAAGCCACGCTGAGAACAATCAAATTTTCTATCCTTTAAAAATTCACGTATCCAATTGATAATATATCGAGGGAAATCCATACTATTTAAAACGTTTAGGAGTATTACATGTTCTACACTATCGTGGGCTTTAGCTAAATCAAGGGTCACTAATGCTGCATACTGCCGCCTGTGCCGTGCAAGCTTAATGCGTTCCTCTAAATCGACATGGGCGCACCATATCGAACATCCGGGTCTAAATCCAATCTGACATGGGCGCAATAATGTATTATCCGTCAAAAATTTCATAATACGAATGTGTAATATCCTTTCTATTAATTTCACAACATTTGAGGTTAATGCGATTGGTCTGATATTATCTGGGTCCAATCCTGCTCCCTGGTTTTTGAGCAGGGGGATTATTCTTGCGAGTTTCCAGTCAGGAGGAATCCATGCGTTCATGAGGGAGTAGTTAACGATATTGGAGAGGTCTCGTGGGGAGAGGTCAAACAATATTTTTAACATGCCTGATGTAATGCGATCTGGACCTGGAGCTGTGCCAGGGAGCAGCCGAATAACGTGCTGAAGTTGTTGTTGTTGTTGTTGCCTCAAAACAACAAGTTCTTCCATTCAGAGCGAGCCTGAGAGGGGCAAAAAACGTTCACTTTCTCGTCTTCTCCGCTCACACCCCTTCCTCTTCTACTCATGCGGCTTCATGGACTGTAATAATATAGATAATAAACGTTTTCCACCACCACCACCGTTTGGTTTGGTTTGGTTTGGTGCCTGTAGATATAGTACAACCCACTATGGGGGATTGGCCATGAATCGGGCGGCAGTGGGAAGAAGAATGAAGGATACCTAAATGGGATTTTTTTACTTAAGAATGAGATAATCAATGAATTATAATCGTTAATATTAATTTTCATGCTATAGCATCTTAAAATTTGAAGCAAATATTTTTGTTGTGAGAAAAAAATTAGCATGGCAGTCTCTTTGTTTCCATTACAAAATTAAATATGGCATCACATACGTTCCTATTACAATGTCCTAGTGCCGACGCCCCCAGAGATAGAATGATAGGTAACCTAATGTTCAATCCAAGTTGGCGGAGGGGACCTTCTAGAAGTCGTTTTCTATGCATGGTGAACCTACAACACTCTAAAAAGAAATGAACCATACTTTCGGGTTCATTGCAATAAAAGCATTGAGGGGAAGGCGCCAAACCAGACCTATGGGTGTAGAAATTAAGCCTTGGTATTCGGCAACGCATTCTAGTAAACGATACTTCATTTTTTCTTGTTGAACACCATCTGCTGTGCCAAGGAAACCTAAGGTGCTGAAAATTGGTGTTATTGAGTACACATGATTTGGCCTGTTCTTCTTGGACAGAATTTTTTTTAAATCTCGCAGAAGTGACGTATGCCGAAGGTCTTAGGATCCTCAGTACCGGGCCGTTAAGAGATGCCGCTGCTAGTGCGTCTGCAGATTCGTTTAAAGTGAGCCCCACGTGCCCAGGCACCCATACCAGATGGATAAGGCGTAAATGTTGGGGGATGGTTGAATGAAATTCTCGGAGAATGATAGATGAATTGGGCACTGATAAAGCGGAGCAAACAGACAAGGAGTCGGTCACTGCTCTCGCGTTCGTCGTCTTCTTCCACAGCTGGCTCCAATGCCGCCCATCATGCCAAAAAAAGACAAAGTTAATCTGGCTAGAGCTGATTGAGGCACTCAAACCCCCGACCTTCGGTGGGAGTCTAACCCTCGTGCGTACGTGGGAGTCGAACCCACGACCTTTGGCGTCAATGCGAAGTTAATTAAGGCACAGTAATTATTATTTAGTTAATTAAGGCACTCAAACCCGCAACCTTTGGTGAGAGTTGAACACACGACCATTGGTGTTAATTAGAGCGAAGTTAATTAAAGTAGCATCAATTAAGGCACTCGAATCCACGACCTTTGGTTGGAGAAAACAAAGAAATAGAAGTAACAACCCATTCGAATGAGAACGTCAAGTAATTTAATTAATGTTTCTTCAACGCGCAGGCTTCACCTTCACCCTCTTTGGCGTATGCTAAAGTGACTGTCAATTTTTTATTGAGTACGATATGTATAGAATGTACAAGTAGCGCCTACGACGAAAGCATCATACGAAATATTTCAAAAAAGCCCGCAGATCCCACGCCCTGTGGGAATCGATGTTATGCGGCGAAGCAGTGTGCGGGGAGCCTACCAAGTTAACGAAACGACCATGAAAGCACCAAGACGTAGGCGGCTGTCACGCATGTCATGACATTCATGTCACGAGTTCCTCAGGAGTCGCTTTAGCTAGGCCTAAGAGACCTTAAGTCGATAGCCTTAATCGTGCTCATGACTATGACTTCGACCTCTAGCCTTTTTCTTCACTTAGTACCCAGGTCCGAAGCCATTTCAGTGGTATTTGAGTGTTAATGTTTTCTCGCTGAGTTATTGTTGTTTTTGCTGGGTCATGCTCAAGGCTATGACTTCTACCATCATCCTTTAGTGTTTCTTTCACTTGGTACCCACGTGAGAACCCATTTCATTGAGTTCTGAGTGTTAATGTTTTCTCGCTGAGTCATTGTCATTGTTTCTGAGTCATGCTCATGACTGTGGCTTCTACCACCATCATTTAGTGCTTCCTTCATTTAGTACCCACGTCAGAACCCATTTCAATGCGTTTTGAGTGTTAATCTCTTTTCGCGGAGCCACCGGATTGATTGGCGGGGCCTCCGGCCCTGCTTTAATTCTTTCTCCTCAGGACCTCAATAAAGTTCGTACTCACTCACTAGGTGGCTGTTTCATGACCTACATGAGATGCATGTCATGACATTCATGTCATGACTTATCATTTATGTTCGTCATGCACTGCTGTCATACTACGCCAATTTTGGTACCTACCAAGATAACGAAACGGCGATAACAGCTCCAAGACGTAGGCAGCTGTTTCATGACCTACATGACACACATGTCATGTATTCATGTCATGAACTATCATTTATATTCGTCATACACTCTTGTCCTACTATGCCAATTTTGGTAAATACCAAGTTAACGAAACGACCATGAGAGCACTACGACGTAGGCGGCTGGATAGATAGATGCTGACAAAGTGGCAAATGTTAACCAAGAAATGCTTCGCATTTAAAAGTCAGCAAATCCCACGCCCTGTGGGAATCGATGTTATGCGAAGAAGTGTACGGGGAGCGTACCAGAAACGAGAGAGAGAAAATTCATAAGGGAAAGGCAGGGAGGTTAACCAGGCTGAGCCCGGTAGGCTACCCTGCACTGGGGAAGGGGGAGAAGGGATTGAAAGAGGAGAAGGAAGAGAGAAGTTCACAGGAGCGTACCAAGTTCACGAAACGACCATGGGAGCACCGAGACGTAGGCGGCTGCTTCATGACCTACATGACACGCATGTCATGACATGACCTATCCTTTATGTCTGAACCCATTTCAGTGGTTTTCGAGTGTTAATATTTTTTCGCTCAGTCATTGTCACTTTTGCTGAGTCATGCTCATGGCTATGACTACTACTACCATTGCTTAGTGTTTCCTGCACTTAGTGACCACGTCCGAACACATTCCAGTGGTTTTCTGGATGCTAATCTTTTTTCGCTGAGTCATTGTCATTTTTGCTAAGTCATGCTCATGACTATGACTTCTCCCATCATCCTTTAGTGTTTCCTTCACTTAGTACCCATGTCCGAACCTATTCTAGTTACATACCAAGTTAACGGAACGACCTTTAGAGCACCAACACGTAGGCGACTGTTTCATGACTTACGTGACACACATGTAATGTTATTTATATCATGATATTCATGTAATGACCTATAATTTACGTTCGTCATACACTTTTGTCATACTAGGGCAATTTTGGTACCTACCAAGTTAACGAAACGACCATGAGAGAACCAAGACGTAGGCGGCCTGTTTCATGACCTACATAACACACATGTCATGATATTCATGTCATTACCTGTTATTTATGTTCGTCATGCACTCTTGTCATACTACGCCTATTTTGTTACCTACCAAGTTAATGAAACGACAATGAGAGCATCAAGATGTAGGCGGCTAGATAGATAGATAGATAGATAGATAGATAGATAGATAGATAGATAGATAGATAGATAGATAGATAGATAGATAGATAGATAGATAGATAGATAGATAGATAGATAGATAGATAGATAGATACTATCAAATTGACAAATGTTATAGCTAAGAAATGCTTCGCATTTAAAATGTGAACGAAACCATGTAGAAGGTGCCAAATTTCACTTAATGGAACAATGCGCTGAGTGGAGACCACGCTCTATCCTCTCAGGTGACGCACACACCTCCCACCCAGCTCCTATTTTTGGCAGCTCCGAGCACGGGAGGTATACTGTGTAGACCCACACCTTGCCGAGGAAGAGACGCAACAGTGTTTCTGGTCACACACGCACTAACACACACATAAAGCCAACAGACAACGAAGCCAAGGAAAGCATCGGGGAAATTAAGTGTAGTTGAAATTGGAATGTAGAAAATAATGAAGAAAGGGGAAATGAAAGCGGACGAAAAGATAACTTCTCGCCGGCGGGAGCCGAACCCGTAACCTCCGCATTACCCGTGCGTTGCACTACGAATTGTGCTACGGCGACTGCCATCAATTCGTCCACTAAATTGGGTATTTATGTTTACCAGATCTAGCCCTAGCAGTGTTAGCCAGCGCCAATCAGAACCATGGTGGGCGGATGTGGAATATCCTTTTTAGCCCGATGGCGTCTCGATACACGTGATCTTGGGAGAGCAGGCACGTGGCTAATAAACCCTCGCATGCTACCTAATGACATCAAGGCTGCCAGATTCGAGACTCTCGTAATGAAATACGAAAAAAAGAATGGGAACCGAGGGGCTCGATTTTATTAGTCATAACCACATAAAGCCAACAGACAACGAAGCCAAGGAAAGCATCGGGGAAATTAAGTGTAGTTGAAATTGGAATGTAGAAAATAATGAAGAAAAGGGAAATGAAAGTGGACGAAAAGATAACTTGTCGAGGGTCTCGAATCTGGCAGCCTTGATGTCATTAGGTAGCATGCGAGGGTTTATTAGCCACGTGCCTGCTCTCCCAAGATCACGTGTATCGTGAAGCCATCGGGCTAAAGAAAGATATTCCACATCCGCCCACCATGGTTCTGAGTGGCGCTGGCTAACACTCCTAGGGCTAGATCTAGTAAACATAAATACCCAAGTTAGTGGACGAATTGATGGCCGTCGCCATAGCACAATTGGTAGTGCAACGCACACGTAATGCGGAGGTTGCGGGTTTGGCTCCCGCCGGCGACAAGTTATCTTTTCGTCCACTTTCATTTCCCTTTTCTTTATTATTTTCTACATTCCAATTTCAACTACACTTAATTTCCCCAATGCTTTCCTTGGCTTCGTTTTCTGTTGGTTTTATGTGGTTATGACTAATAAAATAGAGCCCCTCGGTTCCCATTCTTCTTACGCATGCACACACACATACAACACATAAATGAACACGCACACGCGCACGCGCACGCACGCACGCACGCTGTCGTGATCCGGTTCCCTCCGCTCTCCCTTCCCTAGCCACACCAGGCTCCCAACTCTGCTCACAATCTCTTGCTTCTGCAGCGAGCCAGCGGATCGTCATTTGCGAAGGGTGTAGCTGTGCAGTGGCGGGTGTGAGACCCCGCGTGCTGCTCTCAAAATTGAATCGTGCGCGAGCCGACCTCGTGATCCCACGCCTCCCCGGCACGACCTGGAAGTTCCTGTCGCGCTCGAGTTCCGGCTGGCCTATTGGCCTCCCACAGTCGGCACTGCACTGCAGCGTTCGCCGATGAGGTTCGCTCTGTGTATGTGTATATATAGTTAGCTGCTAGCGAGTGGATGAGCTCCGTTCTTCTGCCTGGACAGACGCCTCACGTTTGTCTCAAAGTGCGGCTCTTGAGCTCGACGTCGCGGATTACATGCACGGTGTTAGCTCAAACGCGTTTTAGGGGAGTATAAACATCAGTTCTGTAGCAAATCCCGGCCGCGACGGCCGCGTTTCGATGGGGGCGAAATGCAAAAACACCCGTGTACCGAGCATTGGGTGCACAAAGAACCCCAGGTGATCGAAATTAATTCGGAGTACCCCCCTACATACGGCGTGTCTCATAACTATATCATGGTTTTCGCACGTAAAACTCGAGCATTAAAATTTTTTTTTTACTTGTGTAGCTGTCGCGGACGAAATCAAGCTTTCAGCACTCGAGCAACTCTCGCAGCATTCTTATGGAATCGAATGGTTTATTTGACAACAAGAGAAGGCTAACTTAAGCCTGTTGGTGCATGTTGAAGTTCAGTAGAGTAACAGTGCATGGTACAAAACGAACAGAAGCGACAGAGAACAGAAAGACGCCACCGCTTCGTCAATTTCCTTGTGTTCCTCCTGTCCAAATAGCTGTACGTATATTTGACGGCGTGTTTCGGTGGGCTCTTTTACGGCGCTTCGAACGTCATGCAGAGGGGCGACTAATCTTCACTTCGAGCATAAGTTATGAAAAATAACCTATATGAAGTCAGATTGGGCACGCTATTTTACCCGCTTATTCTCAAAACGTAGCTAAAACCTCTCTTGCACAACCTTAGTTGCAATGTCAAAGTGCTATGAAAGGAGAAGTGAAACTTATCCCCAGGATTTAGGTGATGGTGATAATAATGATGACGACGACGTCTTATGGCCAATTTATCCATTGTACCGGTTGGACGACATGCGTGCCCTAGCCGACTAAGAAAAAAGAAAGAAAGAAAGAAAGAAAGAAAGAAAGAAAGAAAGAAAGGAAACAGCAACAAAGGAGAAAAGGAAAAAAGCACATGTAGCGCCATCTCTCGGCCGCGCGTCTCACCGTAACTGAATGGGGAGCAAACGAAAAAAAAGTTGCAGTGGCTTAGCTCGGCTATGCCAGGATATACGTAGCGTTAGCAAAGGTTCAGCTGATTATTCTTAGCTTTCCTGGTTGTCTCCTACGCTCAACCGCTAATTGCCAGGCAACTACTTCGGGATCCGATGAGTCAAGCTTCTCTGTTCTTCTGCGCTGTTGAGCAGCATTTGCGCTCTCCTTCTCCGTGGCTATACCACACTGGCAAACGCCAGTCAGAAGCGCAGCGGCTCCAGCGCAGTGTCAGACGGCGACTGCATAGCGAGCGCGCGCCGGTGCCAGTGCGTCTACCACGGCTACGACGTCACTCCTCTGGAATGCGCAGACCGGCTGCGGTGAGTCGCGCGCGGCGGCGGCGGAGTGCGCGAGAGGTGCCGGCTCCGGTGGCTCCGGTGCGCAAGCCGTGTGACATCACTGATCCTTGTGCATGCGCAGTGCGGCTCTTGATGTGCCGCGCGAAACGGGCTTGGCTAGGCCAGTGTAGCTAACGCTACAAAAATATATCTTCCGAACAAAATTAGTTATCGAAAATAACTCGAGGTTATACACACTAGAGACCCACTGGGATATTCTGAGGAAGTTCCAGTAATGTGTGTGTGTGTGCGTGCGTGCGTGCGTGCGTGCGTGCGTGCGTGCGTGCGCATGTGCGCGTGCGTGCTGTTGCTCCTGTTGATACATTTACCCTGGGCGCTGATGACAACACTCTTCTTCTTTCTGGGGTTTTACGTGCCACAACCAGTTCTGATTATGAGGCACGCCGTAGTGGAGGGCTCCGGATTAATTTTGACCACCTGGGGTTCTTTAACGTGCAAAACTCAAAACATGAGGTTATCCGATGATCCCCGTTTGCATGCATAGCAGCAATGTTGGCGTAGTGGACTCAGGCATCTTTTTTTTTTTCTTCTGCACCTCTTGCATTTTATCCACACTTCAAATCGTACCCGCTGGTCGGGCGACTGATGCCGGTAGTTCACCCGATCTGTGGATCATTAACGGGGCGCCTGTGCTGCACCGAACAATGCGGAAGTTCAGAGTCCCTCCGTTTCTTTGAAATCATACAAAACACCGCGCGAAATCGTTCCTGCCGCCTGCAGGACTTCACGTGCGGTGAATCTAAGAAACGCTGACAGTCGGCTCGGCGCGCTGCTTGCTTTTCTCTTTGTGTCACTGAAAGCGGAAGAACTTGGAAGTATTCTCTGACCCTTGGGGCTGGCGCTTTCGCGTCTCTTGAAGGATTCAGGAAATGCCCTGGCGAGGTGAGTTTTGTGGAGCTGTGGCGTATGGGCATAAGAGAGCGACGGCGAAAGTCCGCGCTTCTGTCACATTTTGGATAGGCTTATTTTAACCTTGGAATTTGAACTGCGACGAGAGACAGAGAGAGAAGAAAAGGCGGGGAGGTTAACCGTAGTCGTTCCCGGTTGGCTACCCTGCATATGGGGGAGGAGGAAAGAAAGTCAAGAGCTGTCGTCGTCGTTGTTTGTTGTTTTTGTTTATTCATTATTAAGCGAAGAAAAAGCGACTTTTGTGGGCTCATTCACTCTTGTGTAATGAGCGACCATGCACTGAACTGCGCTTTTGGTGCTCGCGCCCTTAAATCAGACAATCCTTGTGCGCTTGTGTTCGTGTGTGTATCATTCTTTTTTTTCTTCTTATTATTTTTTTGCGTAATGAATGTGGAATCTTGGATAGCCGGCTATGACGTAACTCACCTTCCCGTGCTTCTACATTTAAATAAAAATATGGGAATGCATTTCTGCATAGGACCAGTTACACCGAAGGCCGATCGCTACTCGTGAAAAGAAGAAAAAAGAATATCTTAAATCAGAAATAAAATAATGAAATTAACACTGCACACTAGTGACAGAAGTTGTAAGCCTGTAAGTTGTGTCACCATGTGCATCAACACGTTCTCTTACACATGGGTTGCTGTGGAAAGATTGGGGTTAGTCATGAAGTTGTTGTTGTTGTTGTTGTTGTTGTTGTTGTGTTGTTGTTGTTGTTGTTGTTGTTGTTGTTGTTGTTGTTGTTGTTGTTGTGGTGGTGGTGGTGGTGGTGGTGGTGGTGGTGGTGGTCGTCGTCGTCGTCGTCGTCGTCGTCGTCGTCGTCCTTTCATCTCATGGCTCATAATCACCGTGCCGGAATGGCCAAGAATCGGGTGGACAAAGCAAAATGACCATAGAAATTAAATTTCACTAGTAAAGTTCCAGCATTGCCGAAAAGCAAGCGCCGCGAGGAAGACCAAACTGCGCGCTACAGGTACGACAAAGAAACAAATCGGGCAGCACGAATTGAGAACTATGCAAGATGCGCGAAAGAAAAACAAGGAAATAAAGGAAATAAGAAGGCTCTGAAAGGAAATCTTTGAGGAGTATAGGAAGGACTTCTTTCTCTGCCCTCATTGAGCCTGCGATATACACCTATGCGCTACATTCGTGCTTTTTCTATTAAGCGATAGTTGTTAATCGGCCCTTGACTCTATTGGTTGCACCGTTGCAGTACGTGGAGTTGTCATCGTCGCTGTCTGTCGTACCACGCCCAATACACAGGTTCTCACAGCGCTTCCTGCTGTAATGCCTAATGAAAATTAACACCTTCACGTACGCCTTACGCATCGATAGCAGTGAATCGTCTGATGAGAGATATCCACAGTGCATAACGCGGAAGAACAACAGAGAGACAGAGATAGCGAGAGCGAAAGCTTAATGATAATGATCACGTTCGCTGAGCCTAGCGACAGGCTTGGCACGCTACTCGAGGGGATATGGTTGGCGATTAACGAAAAAGAGTGATATAAAAACAAAAGCAAGGCACACACACTAACCCATACACTAACACAAGTGTACTAACACAGAAGTTATTTACGGAGTCACATTAAGGCCTGTACCTCACAGGGATTTACAAGCACCCTAGTGGGGCGCAGTTCAAGGAGAACACGGCGCAGCTAAAAGTGGCATGTCGTTTTGCATGTCTAGATAATTTCTGAAGGCAGCCCTTGAAGTTGAAAAGAGTCTGCAAATACAAATAAAACGGTGTAAATTTTCGTTAACGCTACAGGTGGGACACAATTTCGTGCTGGAGTCCGGAAAAATAGATTTCTGATAAATAGGGTCTCGTGTAAGCGATACTCAAGCGAATGCGATGAAGTCTATCCCGACCACGTGGCTTATGAAAGTTGCAGTTGCGGCCCGCATTTACACTCTGCGTTCCACCACAGGCTATGCTTTGAGCACGTCAGCACCGAAAAGCTTAAGAATATGTTTGAAATACCTTGAGCTAGATAAAAACTCAGCGTAGTTAACAGGCACGCTGCTTCAGCGTTAAGGTAACTTTTGTTCCAAAAGCAAACGATGCCACACTTTTTGTTCTTGCTTTTTTGTTCATACTGCGTGGCATGAATCGAAACAAACTTTGTTTTCATAAAGAAACGCAATGGCAGGCGACGTTAACGTCTTCTTTGTTCTTTGCGTATAACCGGCTAACCGGTTGCGCTGAAGTTTTACCGCGTTTCGTTTCTATTTGATCAATTGCGATCGATGCGAGTACATAAATTGCGTGGCTGCACTTACGGGCCGTCGAAAGCGGCACAACGATCTGCACGCGCTGAAAGTTGCATTAGCGTGTGCGAAATTCATTTGACATTACAGTGGAAAGGGCACGCACAAGATACGCGCAAGCAAGGTCGAACGTCCATCGAGCAAAGCGTCCACTCAGCAGCTCAACCGTTGTATATCTTTCGCTTGTCGTATATGGACAGCGCCAGTCGGAAGACAGCGAACGTGAACAGACAGTCTATAGGGAGCTGTCGACAAGTGCTTACACTCTGAAGAATGATTGTAACGCTGTAACCACGTCTGACAGCTCGCTTCTCTTAAATTATCCAGGCTTTGTTACAAACAGTGGTCACATGGAAACAATCTTGGTGTTTCTGCGTTTATAATTATGTTTTAATATGTTTGTTTTTAAAAGCGGAGCTGTTTAAGCCGGGCGTAATGTGTCAACCGCGAACAGAATTTACAGAAAATGTGGGCCGATCCTGGCGGTTGTGCTGAAAGGGTCCAAGCGCAATGGCACATACCTATGTGAACTAGCAAAGCTGAGCCTGGCTAAATCTAGCAAAGCATGATTGGGACTACTTAAGCTTAGTCAGTCATCGATAGCCAATCTATAGCCAATCAATAGCTAATCGATAATTGATCAATAATCAATAAATTCCGGGAAATGCTGGGGATGACATGGTAGTGCTTACCCTAGCCCAAATACGCGGTCAAAAATCTTGCGATAGACAATCGATAACCGATCAATAGCTAATTGATAATCGATTAATAATTAATAAATTCCGGGAAATGCTGGGGATTATTTGGTAGTGCTTAGCCTAGCCCATCAGCTGCGCTGTCTCTTTAGCATTGCGCCTCCAGTGCAAGCTACGCTAACTTTTTTTTACATTGGTTTGAGCATTGATATGTCTGCACGTGGCCGACATGCAGTTGATGGTAGGTTCTATAGTTTCTCATGAGATTGGCTACATATGAGAGTCCTAGAAGTATGCTGCCACTGAGAGCTGGTAACAGCGCGCTTAGGATGGGGCAATTGCGAAAGGGTCCCGTATGAAAACAAAGGCTGACTTCTAACTGATGCTGAGTGGGTTTCGTCCGGTGCTTACTATCTTGGTAATAAAAAAAAAAATTGTAGCTTCATGCACATGCTTTGGCCAGATTAATTACAATAACTTCTAATTCTGTTTCGGTTGTTGTCTTGCAGTTTTTATTTCTTTCAATATATGTACATGTTTTGTTTATCGCCCAATGCTCATCAGTTGGAAGCCTGCGCTTAGGTCTCCATTCCGCAAGTTTCCCATCTTAGCAGTGTGGTTGGGAATGTTAAGTATGAATTATCAGTTCGTTCAAATCCACACCCCCTTAAGTTAGGTGGCCATTATTCTACGATGAAGTTCGTTATCTCTGTGATGACCTGTCCCTGATATAGTGGCAATCGTAACTCTCTATGCGAACTACAATGACTTACTGCTTTAACAAGAAACGTCGGCGCTGATAGTCAGTCGTGCTCCAATTGAAAAAACTGCATTTCATTACTCCTTGTCGTGCGCAAGCGTGCAAATATCGTGAGAAAGTGATAACGTAGTCATTTAGGGTTATAACGTAGTCATTTCAGGTTCTAAAAGCTAACCTCAGCCTGAGAAGGTATTTTTGTTCTCCTGTGGCACTCGCTAACGTGACACAATGCTTTATTTTCTGCTTCGGGTATTGTGCAGGGCAGCTCGTTCATTCGACATAAGTTTAGTCACCGCTAGACACTGGTAAAACTTTAATCACAGTAAAGTGATAAGATAACCAATTGGTCACATTACCGCCCGTAAGAATTTCATTTTTCCAGCCGCAAAAGCCTGCTCGGACCAGTTGCCTGAGGCAGCCGTCTCCTTTACGCCGACTGAGACTCAGTCATTGTATACCACAGGTTTCTACTACAATTCAAGCGAAGCTTGTTCAACTCACAGATTTCGCCTGCGTACATGAACGCAGAAAATTATCATCATCAGCATTGGCTCGAGCGTCGTCTTGTTCCGCAGCTGGCTCGTTGGCGCCCCTCGGTTCGCGCTCGTGCTCGTGCTCGGCACGCGCTCGTGCCACTGCTCCCGCGTTCCTCGTCGTCGTCTGCTTCCACAGCTGGCTGCGTTGCCGCTAATCATTCCAGCGTAGAATTTCACTTCTATTTTTTCATCATAATGGGGAGGCCGCGTTACGGGGGTATGAGCCATTCATTGTCTTACGTAACGGACAGATTTGCTTTTGAAGAAATTTCATGGAAATCGATCAAGAATGAACGCGCTCGGGGAAGATCTCGTCGTCGACGTGCTGATTCTAGCGTGACGGCTTCAGAAGCCCAGGCGAAACGTCAGCGAAGAGCCGCCGACCCAGAGTTGCGGGAGTGCGATGTTGAGGCCAAACGTCTGCGTCGTCTTGCCCTCCAGGAACCCCACAGTGGTGCTGCACGCCTCGGCAACGCTAGCGCCATCTTCCCCGATGCGACGGCCAGGCTTCAACGCGATTTTCTCAACCGAAACAATCGGAGCCAGCTGCAGTGAGTGTGACCGCTTGTGGTTCGAGCACAACGGGGTACTCGTCAGTGCAATTCGTTCGGAGGAACACCGAGGAAACACACGACAAGCTTCGCTTACCCCCATTTCCTTGACAGGGGAGGGGCCACTGATGTTTTTGTGCCCATACGCGCAATGATGTTTTTTTTTTTCAACATGCGGAGAGAACAAAATCAACAAGTACTTCAAAACCACATCCGAGCGCGCGATGTAATTGCATGTCGTACAAATACATTCGTGCCGTATAAATTAAGGTGTTTATGTTAATACGGAATCACATTTTCGTGCCTGTAAAACATTGTTGTGGTGGCTGGGTTTGATAACAGGTTGCCTTTCGAATGAGCATTTCGGGTTTGATAGAACTATTACTGCGTATTTGAGTAAGCTTGAGTAAGCGAGTATCTATCTGAACAGTGGTTTTCGCTGGTGTTATCCAAACAATAGCACACATTTGGCAGTTACATCCGAAGGGCGACGCATTGCGCATGAATTCCTCCCCGGACGATATTCAGCGAGTAACTGTGAATAACTGTGAGTAATTGACCTAGATAAACGTACTCCTTTACATACTCTAGAGGCTGACTGGTGATCCTCAATTCTTGTTCTCTTGCCAGGCTGTTGAACATTATCTTTGTCTTCGGCATATTAACCTTCAACCCCACTCTTACACTTTCTCGGTTAAGGTCCTCAATCATTTGTTGTAATTCGTCCCCAGTGTTGGTGAACAGGACATCATCATCCTGTTCATCTGCAAACCGAATCTTGCTCAGATATTCGCCGTTAATCGTCACTCCTAAGCCTATCTAGTCTAATGGCTTGAATACTTCTTCTAAGCATGCAGTGAATAGCATTGGAGAGATTGTGTCTCCTTGCCTGACCCCTTTCTTGATAGGTAACCTTCCACTTTTCTTGTGTAGAACCATTGTTGCTGTGGAATCGTTGTAGATATATCCCAAGATATTCACGTATGCCTCCTGTAATCCTTGATTACGCAATGCCTCTATGACTGCTGGTATCTTATACTGAATCAAATGCCATTTTCATAATCTATGAAAGATATATAGAGAGGTTGATTGTACTCTGCATATTTCTCGATTACCTGATTGATGACATGGATGCGATCCATCGTAGAATATTCCTTCCTGAAGCCAACCTGTTCTCTTGATTGACTGAAGTCAAGTGTTGCGCTGATTCTACTGGAAATTATCTTGGTGAATATGTTATACAATACTGAAAGCAAGCTAATGGGCCTATAATTATTCAATTCTTTAGCGTCTTCCTTCTGATGGATTAGTGTAATGTGTGTTTGCGTGTGTTTTGCGAAGCGTTTGAGTGCACGTGTTGGTAGTGCATGCTGACGTCACGGGTAAGCAGCCGGTTGACTTATTGAACGCGACTTTCTCCTAGGCGAAATATCGCCGAAGTGGAACGTTTCAGAATACGGCCCCTTGATGTGATGTTCAAATATAAAGAACGTGCCCCATACTTCAAAAGAATTCGGTCGCGGGCTACTTGGTGTATTTCTTGAGCCACGTATGGGGCTTCCCTGTTGGACATTGCTGTAAAATTCATTTGTGGGACATTCTAACTGCATGTTTAACAAAACTAGTGACAGCCGAAGTGTTCTATATATTTATAGGCTATAACTTGTCTTGTCTCGGAGGGCCTAACCGGAAGTATTTCGGAACCTGTGTGTGCAAACATAAAAAGAGGAACCGACGGGCACGCTTTTCGTCGTCAATTGCTTATATTGAGCACGCCTACAGCGTATGGTGCCGCCTGGCGGCGTCATGTCGTGACGGGTCCGCTCTCCGCCCTGCGCCAGGGCGGAGAGCAGTTGTATTTACCACCTCCGGGGCAGCTGTATTTAACACTGGCTGTATAGCTATAGCTGCATTGAATGTATAAAAATAGACTGAGTATACTGGCACAAACGCGTTATAGTAAATCTTGACCTATGATGTTGCGTCGTCGCTTTGTGCAAAACGGGCTGAGAACGTAGTGAACTAAAATGCTTTTGTTGTTTGCGAACAAATTTTGATTGGCTCTTCTGTGGTGCTTGATCGTCATATTTTAAAGCAGTATACGTCCGAAACTAGCGAAGTCATCTAGAGTTATTGTTGCGGCTGAGTTTGATTACAGGTTGCCTTTCGCATGAGCGTTTCGGGTTTGACCGAACTATGAGTTATTGTTGCGTACCCGAGCAGTGGTATTCGGCTGGTGTTATCCAATCAATGGCGGCAAATTTGGCAGTTACGTCCGAATGGTGACGCATTGCGCCTAAACTCCTCCTCGGACGGTGTTCTGACGCGTCGCAACTACCTGGCAGCTAGTACGTGTCTCACAACGCAGGCATGATGAGCGTCGCATATGGTGCACGTGATGAGACCGAAGGGAAACCGTCGGTGTTAGTTAGTCAGCGCCCAGTGAAATATATTGGATGACTTTAGCTTCACCTTTACCGCTCAGACCATAGCCACGTGGCTGCTCGATCAAAACGCACTTCTGATCGAACGGGCCATGCCAGAGCATATACACAAGCGGCTCAGCAGGAACGCCAGTGTGCTCGTAGTGTGCGTTCGCGGTTAAGCCCCAAAATACGAAGTATGCACCAAGTACAGCTGCAAAAGCAAGATCAAAATTCTGCAATAGCAAAGCTAACGAAAAGGGAGTGGTAATGTTCGCACTATACAAATGAAGAAGCTTTCTCTTAAAGAAATAAAACAAAGCATAGAATGTCTTGGTTGTGCGATCTATGTACTGACACCGACAGTAGCGCGATGAGTCGCGGATTTGCAATCCGTGTTACATATTCACAACTGCGCACTGCGCATTCACTGAGTGCGCAAATAAGGCGGAGCTACTCAATGACACGTTGCAGACATTTTCATTTGCATTTTTCTCTTCCTTCCTTTCCTTCCTTATCTTCTCTTTTTACGAGTACTATGCACAAATAACCCGCTTCTGAAGAAGCAACAGCGCAGTTCGCACAATCGTAAGACACCCGTAAAGTAATTCAGTGACAACCAAAATTAAATTATGGGGTTTTGGGTGCTAAAGCCACGATATGATTATGAGGCACGCCTTAGTGGAGGACTCCGGATTAATTGTGACCACCTGGGGTTCTTTGTAACGTGCACCCAATGCACGGTACCTGGCTGTGTTTTGTATTTCGCCCCCTTGAAATGCGGCCGCCGCGGCCGGGATTTGATCCCGCGCCCTATATAGGGCTTAGCAGCGCAATGCCAAAGCCATTACCTACACCACCACGGCGGGTACACGGACAACCATAAGACACTACAATATATAACCGAAACAGCCATATTGACAATTATTTCAACGCATTTGACGAGCACTTTGCTTATACATAGATTCCAACATATTCTTTGTATCTAAAGCTTTTTCACCGGCCATGGTTGCTTAGTGGCTGTGGTGTTGGGCTGCTAAGCGCGAAGTCGCGGCATCAAATTCCGGCCATTGCGGCCACATTCTGATGGGGGCGAAATGCGAAGACACCCGTGTACTTAAATTTAGGTGCACGTTAAAAAAACCCAGGTGGTCCAACTTATTCCGGACTCCTCAATACGGCGTGCTTCATAATGAGATCGTGGTTTTGGCACGTAAAACCCCATAATTTTTAGTTTGAAACATTTTTGCGAGATAGGCTCTTATTGCGGGATGCAAGATGAAACAATTCCTATTGATGTTAGCCAGTGATGGATGGCCTTTCACGTAAAACAAATGCCGACAGCAACACCTCGGCGTTAACAATGCCTTAAACACTGTAATTATCCCTGGGTGTTTTCCACCGCTCGTTACTATTCTAACACGTTGATGTGGATTCGTGTCTACTATACTACTTTCCTTGCATACTTTTCTTTTTTTTTCAAATTTTCTGCTTTGTTTTCTCCGTTAGCCGGTATTCCAGTATCACTGCCCAGTTGCTTGCAACACTTTTCACGAGAGTCAGACGCCTTTCTGCTGCAGTGGAAGCAGTCGGTCGTGAGTTCTTTCATGCATGTAGGCCTAGTGCAAACACGCGTGCGTGCTGACAGTGCAGCGAGCGTCTAATAACCCCCAAGTTGTAAAAAAACATTAATGCGGAGCACCCTGTAACGGCGTTTTTCTTTTTCTTTTTTTTTTTCACAGCGTACGGTCAACTTTGGTACGTTATAAACACCATCAATCATCATTTTCTCCGCGAGCAACAGAAAAGAAAAAAAAAATGCGCCGTCAAGCAGTCAGGCGAAAAAGTCTTGGATGGCTCTTCCATCTTCAGGTGTATTGCCAACTCGAAGCGCGCTGCGTGACCGCCGCGTATCACTTCAGTGCGTAATATAGAGCGGTGCGCCCTTCAACCGGCTCGCCAGCGCGACGCTCGTTTCGCTCTTCAGCACGCGGAGGCCTCCGAAATGACGGTCACTGTGTCGAGCTCACTCGTTACCACTTCTTGGCGCATGCGCCGTGTCTACACTTCGGCACGTACGTGCCAGTCCCATCTGTGCGCGCAGCTTTCGCCTCACGCTCACTCCAAGCAAACGTCCAGACGAGGAAACAAGAATTGCAAAGGTGTACGGCACCTTGACGGACACGAGCCAACCATTACCACCGGGTGCCCAAGCGCGGCCCCTCCGCACACCCTTGTCGCTACGCTTGCCTCCGTGATCAATGCGTGCACGTTTAATGACTATCCTAGAGGCTTAATGTGGTAGGTAGCCCCGCACCTCTCCGTGGTGCTCATGGATGACTTGTCACTATATACGGAATCGAGGGAGCGTCGTCCGCGCTTACGTTTCGAGCAGGACGTCGTCGAGCAATGTCGACGTCGAGCAGACGCTATATCCAGAGGCGAGAGCCGTATCGCAGCTGACACTGCTGCAGCTGCTGATGCTCTTTCGCGATGCGAAGCTTCATTGTGCCGCTTGTGACTGGGGGTGCCGCTTTCACTCACGCGTAATCATTATTTGAGCGACAGTGCCGCGTGCGCCATTTGCGGCGAAACGCGTACTATACAGCGAGTTCGCTGTCACGGCCTTTCCTTCAACGTCCAAAGGACTTTCTCTGCGTGGTATAGCGCTAGGTCAGTTTTAGACAATCGACAATTCACGGAGAGAACATTACTATACGGCTCTGGCGTCAGGAGACGTCCATGTGTTGCGATACGGCGAGACATGGCTGCGCCTCTGTAAGAACAACTGCGCTCGGATTCGCAAAATTTCTCTTGTACGTTGCTGCCGTTCGCTATATACTGGCAATCAGCGCGGCCATATTCGTCTCGCTTTCACGCCGACCATTGTGGTGCGCACCCGATCACCGACCAGCAGGGAAACGTTATAACGCAAGAGAAGTGTTATTCCGTACGGGCCACGGAATGTGCGACCGCCTCGAAACACGTGATGAGCACTTACGTATATATCTGCTTGGGCGGCGTTCAAAATCTGGGCCCTTATTCACAAACAGCTCTTACGCGGTATATAATTGTTTGTAAGAGAAAATTCTAGCGAATCCCGGATGCTGGACGTACTATTAGTGAATACAGCCAGTATAAATAGCGAAGAGAACTTGCGAACGAAGACCATTGCGAATGCGGCCCTGTTTCCCCTCACCTGTATATCTCCTCTTTGCACTCCACAGGGTAGCAGACAACGTGTATTCATGTTTACCTCAACATCTATACTTCTCTTTCTCTCTCTCTCTTCTCTCTCACTCCGCTGCGGTTGCGGTGGCAACGTGCGCTACACTTCGCGCGTTCGCGGTCTCTGAGTAGGCAGGCTGCGCTAAGGCGTCTCCGGCGCCCCTGACAGATAACGCGTCATTTCGCTGGGAGCCGCTGACCCGCTAGCGTGGGCCGCCACGGCCACGCTCTTTCTTTTCGCGCGATTGGTTCATAATTTTTGCCCTGTTTTCTCTCTCTCTCTCTCTCTCGCTTCGTACCTCGAGTTGCTGTCGTCGTTCCGGATTTCATGCGTCGAGTCCGAAGCGCTTGTCACTCCCATAACGTCACTAATTGGGCTGATTTTCAGACCCTGCCCCCCTTTGTGCCCCCTCTGTGATGTGCAAGAGTTGGTCTGCTACTGGTCAACTTATAGATTACCGCATGTCCGGAAAAAATGAACAGAGAGTATCCGGCGAGAGAACGTCACCCCGATCAACAGACCTGTCACTCAATAAATAAATAAAAATGTTGACAATCGCGTTAGCATACGCTAAAGAGGATGAAGGCGAAAGTCTGCGCGCTCACGAGACATGCATTAAATTACTTGACATTCTCAGTCGAATGTGTTGCTACTTCCTATTAATTGTTTTCTCACACCAAACGTCGTGGGTTCGAGTGCATTAATTAACTGTATCTTAATTAAGGTAGAGTTAATTAAGGCCCTCGAACCCACGATCTTTGCTGTTGGCACCATGGGGCATGGCGGCTCCGTGAATAATTCGAATGCGTTGTTGCTTCCTTTTACTTTCTTTCTCCCACCAAAGGTCGAGGGTTCGACTCCCTCCAACGGTCGGGGGCACGAGCACCTTAATCAACTTTACTTTAATTAAATGTACCTTCATTAACTTTGCCTTAAGTAACATCAAAGGTCGTGGGTCCGAGTGTCTCAATTAACTATAATAATTAGGCTGAGTATTGGGAGCCGAACCCATGATGGCACCATAAATTTTCTCATGATAACGCCGGACAACGAATTTTTCGACCCACGAGCCATCTAAGGCTCATCCACGTGACAGTGAGACTGGTAGCTCCTGTTCACGTATTTTGGAGGTGACAACAGGCAACACCGTATACCGGACGAAGACGTCGTTATGTGTATCGCGCAGGAGCAGCTGTTCTCGACAAGATGGCGGTGCCCTCTCTGCGAGAACCTGCTGTTGTCGGCGTAAACGAGTCTGCTGACATTTATATCACTGTTTGTATATATGCGTCCGTGTGCCACAGCTGCCTTTTGTGAAGATGATGGAGCCCACTTTCGTAATATCTTTAGAAGAAAAAAAAAGAAAAAACTAAGAAGAGCTGCATTCCTTACCTGTAATCACCGCGTCCGCACTTGGTGCTCGGTGTCCTAAGAACGAAGAGTGCGGCCAATTCACGAGCATAGATGGCAAATCAACAAACGAACTCTTTCAGAGTAAGCTTGACTTACAGAAGCGTGCTATGCTACTGTGGTTTTGCAAGAGACAGAAAGAATCGACAGCACCAGAGCTTCGGGTCAATGTTATAAAGATAACGGTTCCGTAGCACACATAACGGAAACTACATGTCTCGAATTCTCAGAAAGAAAAATATTATAACTGTCCTTGTTTCTGAGCTCACGAAAGCCAGGAACGAAGGATCGTTTTTTTCTGCTGCACTAGCGCTTCTTATTGTCGGATACGTGCAGGCATTGTGCGAAAAAAAAAAATAAGACGAAATACAGAACATAAGAGCATTTCGCGTTATTGGATTCGTGGTCTCTAGTTTCGCTTCGGCAGCTTGTCAGAATTGGAAAGCAGTGCACCGGCGTGGTTGGTTATTTATGGGGATGGTTACTTAACGCCCGAAGCAAGCAAGGAGGAAATGCCAGAAAATAGACTTTGTCCCGGCGCTTGCCGCCAGCTCTCGTCTTAAGGGTCGTTACCCTCAGCCAACGTAACCGAAAACCGTGAGCCAGCGAAAAGCACGAAGCTGTTGGAGACAGGAAGTGACGTACGCGGCAAACGCTGTACAACATAATTAAAGAAGGCCGGAAGCACCAAGGTGTGGACGGAAAGTGCGTACGCACTTGAAGGTCTTCATTAGCAAAACGAAGCAACGGGCGATGTAAGAGGTACAAATATGAAAAAGTACAGAAGTATCGCTCACTTTTTGCTTCTCACTTTTTCAAAGTGACATACAGGATACGTGCTTTCATTTTTATAGTATGTATATATATATTTATCGAACGGCTATGAGCGTACCAAACCTGGTGTTCTCGAAGAGGGGTTGGAGGGTGAGGCGGACATATTTTGCTACTAATGAGTTTGAGAAGACTAATCAGAAAAAATAAATTATTACAATTTTATTAGATGCTTACAAACGCTTGTTAATATGGCAGATTTGGACGCACTAACATTTCATACACCTCTATCTCTTTAACC
>NC_051159.1:115044652-115076244 GCF_013339745.2 Dermacentor silvarum | reverse complement strand
GTACTCCTTCAGAAGAGAGTGCTGGTACTCCTCCCAATAATCTGAAACCACTCGCGATGTAGTACCATGGTCACGTTAGAGGCGATTCACAACACTTGCATGTCGGGGATTTTTTTATTCCTTCATAAGCAGCTCCTGCACTTATGCTTGGTGAATTGGATTTGATGTTTAGTCGCCGAGTCACTCGAAGTAAACAACTTTTTCCTAAAAGGACAACATTTTTACTGATCAAAGAGTCACAAGACAAACTGAGTAAAATTTCGAGAAACATACTGATACACACATAAAAATCCGATTAGAAGGGTGTTCATTAACTTTACAACACATCTTGCAATAATACATAAACATGTGCTCTAAAATTTCATCGCTAATGCAGAAATAAATATTCTTTATTTTCTATTGGCAACATTAAAAAAAATTGAAGTATACAAGGGAAAATCAAACAAAGAACAAACATGTGCAAACTCACAAAGTATTGGCGCTACGAGTGAAGAGAAAGATGTCCCCGCAGGGGCGTCTGCGTGAGCAGGCGTTTGGTGTGTTGCGACTAGAGATGCAAAATTTCCGGAAATGTTGAGCTATCGCAAAAAAAAGTTTTTTAACGTTTTTTTTTTCGAAATTTTGGAAAAAATGGAAATGAACAAATTTTCTTTAGCATACGGTCAATAGTTTATTGCCAAATGTCAAAAGCCATCATTCTCATTATGTAAATAACAGAAGTAAAATGCTTTCTGCCTTTTCACAAACGAATGCAGGGTTTGACAAGTCGAAGACAAGCCAGAAGCATCACCGCGTACACGTTCAGTTCTCTGTGAACGGGTGCGGCTTCTTAGAATTGTTACGGCAGTTAGAACAAAGAACACTGAAATGTCTCTTCTGTGGCTATTTCGTCGTGGCTTTGACTATGGAAACATTGATCAAGATGTCTCCCCGACCGTAAAGTGCATCCACACGTCGGAAATTGGCCGTACCATTGCAGAATCTGTTTCCACACGGCTTCATATGCAGACTTCCGCCACAGGTTGCACAAGTGGACGAGGGAAAGTCAAAATTGAACAATAACGGGCACCAAAGCATGAGAAACCGCACCCGAATGACGAAGCCACGCCGACGCTGGAGCTGACATTATATGTGCTATCGATGGCGAGTGGTCAGCCGCCGTTTGGTGTTTCGGTAATGTGCGACGTTTCGGTTTCGCGTTCTGCGTTTCGCTTTCGCGTTCTGCGTTTCGATTTCGCGTTCTGCGTTTCGCTTTCACGTTCAACGCTGGGTGTTGCCTAAGTTGTATTTCTGTACGTTTTTCCCCGCGGAAATGTTGGCCAGTTTTTCCAACTGCGCCGAAAAAAAAAAGAAAAAAAAAACAGTTCTTTCCTGGAATTTTCCCGTTTTTCTCCACACTTCGCATCTCTAGTTGCGACACCACG
Organism: Dermacentor silvarum; assembly: GCF_013339745.2. Classification (NCBI taxonomy): domain Eukaryota; kingdom Metazoa; phylum Arthropoda; class Arachnida; order Ixodida; family Ixodidae; genus Dermacentor; species Dermacentor silvarum. Next base: position 115,074,820 of record NC_051159.1, on the reverse strand, counting down.
TACCTGAGCACATGAGGAATGGACCCTCCCGCGTGTAGCCGTGCGCGGCTTAGCCGTGTTAACGTCGTTTAACCTAAAAAGGCCCTCCTGGTGTCTTTGTGCATTTTAACCCGAAAGTGTTTTAACATTTTAGCATTTTAACACGAAAGTGACACGAATGCCGGGGTTCATGATCAACTTCCTGTAACGGATGTGACGTCGGCGGCGAACGCGTAAAATATGAATTCTTGACAGGGATGGTGCCGCCATCTAGGAGCGGTGAAGCGATATATTGCATCATGACACTAACTAGCGCTGACAGTGTGCGCTTCGGTAGTCTCGGCGCAGCGGAGGCTCCAACGCGGTGTAACCTTGTGTAGGCGGTATTGGCCTGCTGAGGTGACGACACAGTTTCCGCACATGGCTTGTCTTTCGCGTGGGATTAGCCTGTGACGCCTCATCGCTTAAGGAGTGCAGCTTCAACATGCATCAGCAATGATCACACGCCGCGTTCTACTTCACTTGCGGTGACAACAAAGAAAACTGCTGCGCTATATAAGCATCGAAACAAACATCACGATAATTAGAAAGGCGAGAGCATTCCACCATTTATTAGCTGGGAGAATATCAATCTGTTTCACTCCCTCTGTTCAGTGCCTTTTCCCATGACTAGATCAACGATCGCTTCTACGCTTCGGCCATATTAATTCTCGAACAGCAGCCCAGTGTTGACCACCGAATGGCTGTCAAGTATCAAGATTGATTTTTCGGCGCTTTAGGAATGTGTGTGAGGAGTGGTGGCGTGGCTGGGAGGAGGGGGACACCCCCCCCCCCCCCTTGGGTACGTACCTGCCGTGGAGGATTTGTTGTTCAATCCAACGAACGATGAACGACTGACCTCGTTTCGCGGTGGCGAAAGGTGGCTAACACAAGATCTTACAGAGAAAAAAATTCAACAAGAGCGGACACTCCCATAGAGCCCAGCGGCCGAATTGACTGCTGCCCACCAAGTCTTCTGAATTACTACCTGAACCACACTTCCACTTTCCGCATTGGGCGTGCGTGTTTTGTACGCTAGCTGGTTCACGTTACGCCGGCTTCGCCGATGGTTGCGGCATTTTCTTGTTCCTACTACTCAACCGCGCTTGGTCTTTGTGCGGAATCGTTCTATTATTTAGTAAAAATGATTGCGAACGATCTTTACAAGCCTCTATTGTATGTGTCCCACCTGTAATTTCATAAAGTAGACGCAAGACGCCTTGTACAATGAGCAAACATTTATTTTGCTCTATACAAATGCTCGTTCCGGGATTTTTGTCCACCCATCCAACGTTGTAGCACCAGATAAGCAGCAGCCGTTTCAGTACGAAGCTCCACCGGACGGCATCAGCTGAAATAAGTAAATTACAACCATGCAATTTTGGTATCTAGACATTACAGGAATACTGCGTGAAGAGGCGAAACACGCGAAAGTGGTATGGTCATTTCGTGCCAATTGCGCCTTCACATTCTCAATATTTTGGTTCCTGTCACGTGCAACATCGCTAATTTATATGTGTGCTTTCAATAAAGTTGTCTGTTGATAGTCAGCGCTTGCCCGTGTATCTTTTCTGTGTAGTTCTTGTCGTTTAGCGCTGTGAATGGTTTCAGTATTTATAGTTTCGCACGGTGATGTTGTGATAGCAGTATCTTGTGTCTTAAGATGCAGGATACATTATTTCGTGTATCCGAAATACAGTTACTGACACATGTCTAGCCAGACATATACAAAATACACAAAGGGTATCTAAGATAATATCTAATATACATGCATCTTCGATACTGCCCAGCACTGGGTATACGTCCTTCTTCGTGATCTTGTTCAGCCGACGATAATCCACGCGGAAACGCGGGGTTCCACCTTTTTAGTGCGGAATCACTACTAACCTACCAAACAGCATTTCATGTCTGTGTGAAGCCTCTTCGTACGCGAGTTTCTTAATGGGCGTTTCACGCGCACAGCCTCTTCTTCTTTTCACATGGAAAGTGTATCGGGATCGTCGTTGGAAATGTCTAAAAAAGAGATTCGTCGAGCCAAGCGCAGCGAACAACCACGAGTTCGGTGACAGAGGCAGCGAGAGTCGACCGACCAAGGAGATGAGGCCGAGCGATTGCCACTGCAGCAACAAAGAAAATTTATGGCGTTGGAATGTGCCAACGAAACTGCCGAAGAGCGACAGACGCGATTGGAGAACGACAGATTGCACAAGCGTGCCAAGCGCGCTGCCGAAACGGATGAACAGCGACAAGCCCGACTACAGCTGCGGTCTTTGCGTACCACCATCACAAGGCCGACGAACATTGGTCTTTGGCAACGGCTGCGACGGCCATCTTCAAGTGGGACATCATCGGCAACCCGTTTCGCTTTACGTGTTCTGTGTATGACCGACTGTGGCACAACAAGGACTTGGACTGCATTACGGCCCCCATGTACACGACCATGGCTTTGGTGTTTATTGACGTTGAAGAATTATCTTCGTTTCAGGTGTGTAGGGACGTTTAAGTCTTCACTCGCCAAAACTAAAGGGCCTTTAGATTACAGAGTATTCCTGCTTGCATTATATGCAACCCAGTGTGCATGATTATTCGTGTCATGTCTGCAAAAAAAGACAGTTTAACAACGACATCACCACTGCAAAGTATTTAATTCGCAACTGGTCAAACAACGGCCCCCAATGCCTAACTTGGTGCAAGAAGATGGCTAAATTGGTCTAAGAAAATGTGGTTTCTCAAGATATTCCGCGGTTGGCGCAGCCAAGCCATCTGTAAATTTTAGAGCGCAGCTCTTAGGCAACCGTTCCTGCGTTGAGCGTCGGCGTCCCTCGGCCTAACGAAACGAGAGAGAACAGCGCAGCATGAAAGAGAGAAGGCGGAGCGCAGCGGGGGATGAAATTCAAGAAGGTGAGAGCGAAAAAAGGGTGAGGATGAAAGCGGAGGGGGAGCTTACGGCGAGAGGGTGAATGATTGACATGTACGTGACGTCATCATAATATGCGTGCTCGCCCCGAGGCGATAGCGTCGCCCAGGCGGCGACGAATCACTGCTCGCAAAGCGAATTCTTAGAAAACCGAAGCGTTACAGAATACGGTGCAGGCATGCGGCGAGCGCGTCCACCGATACCATATATGCAAACAAAGCGCTGGCGTGGGCTGCGGACCCACTGCGCAAGCGCTACTTCGCCTGCTTGGCCGCCGCTAGAGAATGCGCTTCGCGCGTGCCACGCGTTCCCGTGTTCACGCTTTCTTTAAAAGCAATGACCGACGCAACCGGTTTAAATGCTTCCTCTGCCGCTACTTCTAAACGAGCTGCCCGAGCAGAGGATCAGCGCTGCCGCCGAGAGGACCCTGTCGTTCAGAATCAAATTATTTGCCACAATATACCTTGCTTCAAAAACTAAAGAGCTTATTATTGAGTTGTTATAAATTGTTGCTTTCCTGATTTCGTTTTTAGCTACTCATAGCAGGTTTCTTTTCCGTTGCCGCCCCCCATGAGATCCTCTCAGACTCTCTGACTCTGCGTTTGACGTTCTTTGTTGCCATGTTACTTAAATATACCGGTCGCATACATGCTGGTAAGTTTTCTAGTTCTTTTCCTCCACTGTGAGTCAATATGTTTCCTGTACAGATATATGAACACTCTCGCAATCCATGTGCTTTCTTTCATAATCCTCAGTTGTTCTTCAAAACCAATTTTACTCTGAGCTTCCCTCACTTCAAAACTTGTCCAGCCCATATCGCCCTGTACAGCTTAATTTCTAGTCTTGCCGTGAGTGTCCAATGCAAGGCTTCCCACTGACGTTTGGTTGCCATCGAGTCCTGACTGCACCCCTGACTTCAAGCAAACAACTGCATTTCCAAATGTAATTCCTGGAACCATTACACTTTTCCACATACCCGGAGCACCTCATACCTATTGTATCCCCATAGCACTGTGTGTTTCATTATAGCGTTATTTCTCTTCCACTTCGCTGTTATTGTTTTAGAGCGCAGATCCTAGGCGTCCGTTCCTGCGGCGAGAGTCGGCGTTGTGCCTCGGCGTAGCCGAGCGAACGAGCGGAACGAAAGATGAAAGCGAAGGCGGAGCTCAGCAGCTGAAACACGCGAGGAACAAAGCGGAGAGGAGGGTGCAGCGTAACCATGAGGCGGAAAGCGGAGGAGGGTAATGCGAAAGCGTAAGAAAAGCGTCGTGCGGCGACGATGGCTAAGAGATGGCGCCAGAGTAGCGCGCGTCGTCAGGGAGGTCTGTCGGCGGCGGCTGCTGTGAATCGCGCCCACGCGTCACGCACACGCTGGCTCTCGCGATCTCCAGATTAGCGAGGCAGTCGCGCGACACTTCGCTCCGTTTGCAACGTACCGCACGAGACCGATTGTCCACGCGAGCCAATATGTCGCGACATGAAAACAAGTATAAAGCTGCGCTCAAATTTCGCATTAGGGAGTATCGTAATCGTCGGTGATTCTTTTTTTTCACTGTGTTTCCTTATATCTATTGCCTTCGTTTATCCATATACCAAGGTATTTGTATTCGTTTACACGAGGCGTTTCCTGACCCTGTACTAATACTGTCGTTTCACTGTTTTCATTGAATGCAATAACACCAGATTCTTTCACGCTAAATTTGAATCCTAACTTCTCAAGGCAACATATATATATATATATATATATATATATATATATATATATATATATTGTCACGTAGTAGTAAAGAAAACAGTCGCGAAACTGTGTATGACGAAACTGGCTGTTCCCACAAAAGCAAGCTACACGAAACCTGTGCCCACAAAAGCAAGCTACACTCACAGAACGATGGCGGCGAACACAGTCGGCGATCGTCGAAAATCTGATCAGTAGCGAAACGCGACGCCTTTTATAGATGAGTCATTGAATGTTCCAGATTATTCCCTGGTGCCCGCGTGTCTTCCAGAAAGTTCTAGACAATTCGCGTCGGTCATACAATCAGATAACATAAGCGTCGGTGAAAACAGGCAACGGAAAGAAGCATCGATAACGTTCTAGAAACTTCCGATACAGGCGCGTCCTGCGCCGAGCGATAACGTTTAACATTTGTTAGCCGGTGGAAAGCGGCCACCGGTGAAAGATAAACGTGTGTGAATATATACTCCGTCAGCGGGGTTGCAGGGCCGGTATTTTGTAGCGATGCCTTTAATGTCATAATGCCTTTTCGCGCTTATAGCGCTTTGTCAGTGGTCAGAGCGACGGTCCGCTCGCGTTATCAACGTTGATATCGTGAGCGGACCGTCGCTCTGACCATTGACAAAGCGCGATAAGCGCGAAAAGTCATTATTACTTTAAAGGCATCTCTACAATATAGCGGCCCAGGCCCCTTCCCAAGCACACGCACCTCTCCACTGTTTCATTACCGTAGTTCTGTTACCCACATCATTTGAGTTTTTTTTTTTTTTAGTCGCTTCTACCTTCCCACTTAAAGTTTTGTTGTGGCTAAAAGCTTACTGCGTCAGGGTTGGCGCGGACGTGCACGGCTTTTAATTCGTACTTTCGCTTTATTTCTGCAAATTTAGACAATAGGAAAGAGAACAAAGACTTTATTTTGATCGCGCATGGAGAGGGGTGGATCCCCGATGTGGGTGGAGCCTTCAGTCCAGGGCCCCAGTGGCTGTGGCAGCACTTTGGGCTCTGGCGGACAAGCGCATTATAAGCACCAGCGGCGGCTACCTCCGCCATATTTTCTCACTTCAACATTTTTTTTAATTTCCACTGTGAAACGCCATGCACAGACACAATATATTTAAATATATACGCAGTAAAAAGCTTATTATATTTTAAAGAGAAGGAAGAGGTAGCCAAATAACAATTATTTCTAATGGTATGGATAGTCTGAAAAAACCCGCACACTTTAGGGACCCCTTCGGCAGAGTCTTTAATCAATGGTGTGTAAAATTCCTGTGAATGATATGCGTCTCAGTATTGCTTCTCTGTTCAGTAGGGAATGTTAACGACTCATGAAAAAAGAACTCTTCTAATAATTTATGACATTTATTAGGAAGGGAAACATCGCCACTTGCATGCAGAGGTTATATATATATATATATATATATATATAATTCATACAGCAACCGAAATGACGTCAAGGCGAATTCACTCGCATACAGAAGCAATAGCAGTCGTGCGCAGCAGCGCTCTCGCTCGGGCTCACAAAAATAGAAAAAAAAGAAGAAGAAGAAAAAGAAAGAGAGACATCATTGCACCGTAAGGCGAAGCAGTATTAGTGATGGCGAAGTATAAGACGAAGGAACATTCTTACTAATACTGCTTCGCCTTTCTGTGAAAGGATGTCTCTCTTTCTTTTTGTTTTCTTTTTCTGCAGGCCATATCAATGATACTAAAGATCGCCTGGGGGCTTACAGGCGTCACAAAGCTTCATAAAACCAGCTCGTTTGGTTCTTCACAACTCGGAAACAACTTCGCCGAATTCAGGAGTAATGACTGACGGTGAATTCGAGAGCAAGAAACCTCGCGTAGAGGACAACGACGACGATAAAACATCGAATTATGATCTAAGTGATGAAGAAGATATGGGTGAGGATGAACCGTTTACTTTGGTCACGTACAAGAAAAAACGAGCAGAAGGCATCCCAATTGTCTTTAGCCCAACAAACGAAGGTTTGGCAAGTGAACCCTAACCGAGTGTCTGCTGAAATAGTTTCCGCTGCCAACGAAAAAGTGCAGTCCTTCCGGACGACCAGAGATGGAAGTTTCAGTGTCAGCGTTGCTTCCTTAGCATCGGCAAAACGCCTTCGATGCTCTCAAGTGTAGCTGGCCTAGAAGTCAAGCCCTTCATCCCCGAGTCATACACGCGAAACGTAGGGAAGGTAAAACATGTGCCTCTGCAATATACAGACGAGCAACTCCTAGACTTCTTGAAAGATGCTGGGGTTATATCAGCACGCAGACAGATAAAGTATTACCGCCGGAAAGATGGAGCAGTGACGTCGCATCCACTTCACACGGTAATTCTGGCTTTCAGAGACGATCGCCCGATTCCAGGAATAATTTACTTAGGTTTCACCAGTCATCCAGTCGAGGAATATCTAGGACCAGCGCTTCGCTGCTGTAATTGCCAGCGATTTGGGCACATGGCGAAAAGCTGCCGCAGCACACGTCGATGCAAAATCTGCTCAGAAGATCAAGACCACAAGGAATGCAAGTCCCTCCTTCAGCCTAAATGTGCGAACTGTGCGGGGAACCATGCTGCCTCCTACTCATGCTGCCCACAGGACAAGTCTGCGGCACAAATGCGTCAACATGAACTCATCCATGGAAGGGAACCACGCCGCAATGAACCCTCCCCAAACCTTGAGATTGTTCATCCAGTGCGAGGGCACCAGCCTCAGCGGGCACCGAAACCACCACAGCCAAGAGAACCAACAACATATTCATCAAGAGAACCACCAAGAGTGCAATCAAGAGATCAATCAAGAGGATCACAGTGAAGCGCCCCGACTTATGCGCCAATGCTGCGGAAACCCACAAAACAACAGGCAGAAAGTAATACACCAGAAAGCTCCCATGTTCGCACACATCATTCTCAGCGACCTTACGCGCCTCCTGCAGCAGTAACGCCAGTTAATAGCGATGACCATAGCACCGCATCGGTGACGCAACGGATTTTGCCGATGCTTTTCGCAGCTCTTAAGGCAATCCTATCTGCTCTGCCAGAAGAAAACAACCTACCAGAAGTGAAAGCCTTGTTGCCTCTGGAAGCACTATTATGTCAACAATCCGGACCAACCCTGCGGCAAGCAGTACATGAAAAACCGCTACAAAAATGTCTCCATATTTCAGTGGAATGCCAACAGTCTTCGAAGGAAGTGTGCTGACTTTCTAAAACTACTTGCGCAATACAACTTTCCGATACTTTGCATTCAAGAGGCGGGAATCAGTGACGATTTTCGCCTCTCGAATTATGTGATATACAAGTCGGCTCGTCAGGGTGCTGTTAGCAGAGTGCTCCTGTGCGTCAGAAAGGACTTGCCATCTTATCAAATTCACTCAAGTGATTCAGACTTTCCGGAATTCGTCGCATGTAAAGTATCCTTTGGTAAGCTGTGCATAACAGCGATTAATCTATATCTGCAACCTCCAGGCTGTATCTCAGTGGAAACGCTAGTGGATATCTACAAAATAGCTCACTCTAATCTTTTTATATGTGGAGACTTCAATGCACACAACATTATATGGGGCAGTAGTCGCTGTGATGCACGTGGTAACGCATTTGAGTGCGCCATAGACATATGCTACTTGACTGTTTTAAACGATGAATCGGCAACATTTCTTCGTGGATATAATTATTCAAGCTGCATAGATGTTACCCTGTGTTCCCAAGATCTAGTGAATGGTGTTGAATGGACAACAGACGTGGAAACGCGCGGAAGTGACCATTTTCCTATCCTTGTAAATCACCCTAGCATGCACAATGATATCAGGCGTTACAGCAGACTAACCAACTGGAAAGCTTTTCGGTACCGCCTAACGGATCAAATTAGTCAACATACATCTGTTGAAAATTTTACTGAATTTGTGCAGGATAATGTTAACATATGCACAAAGAAGCTCCCAATTCCAAGAGATTATGCTGCAGTTGACGGAGAGTATGAACACCTAAGAGCCATCAGACGCCGATCCGAAAGAGCCTACCGACGGAGCGGAAGTTTAGAAGCATAAAAAACGCTCAGAAAATTCACAATGTAATGCGCAGACGCATGGAAAATTTAGGCAAACGGTGCTGGCGCAATTTCTGCAGCACGCTGTCTCTTCACACGTCTGTCCCAAGAATTTTTCTAGTAATTCGCTCTTTAAGCGGTCCTGTAACACCGAGCTTCCCATTTCGTGCTCTCGCTGTAGCCCGGGACACATTTGAGATAATCTTTGCAGATGAATTTTGCGAGCTTATTTCCAGACTTGCTTTTTCATCACAATGTGCAGAATTTGATAATTCAGTAGTGTTAGCTAAGCAGAAAATAAATGCTTGTTATTGGGCACAACATTCTCAATTATATCCTGCATTGACAATAAGCGAGCTTAAATGTGCAATTGCATCATGTCGCCAAAAGTCTGCTGCTGGGCCGGACGGCATTACATACGATATGCTAAGAAACCTCGGGCCGACAGGTACAAATGCTCTCTTAGACATTTATCATAATCTATGGATAGAAGAAACTGTACCTGATTCTTGGAAAGTCGCTCGAATTATACCAATTTTAAAACCGGGTAAGACGCCCTTGTGCCTTGAACCCTTCCGCCCCGTTAGTTTGACAAGTTGCTTATGCAAAGTAATGGAGAAAATGGTTGACGTGCGACTTCAGTGGTGGTGTAATGAAACGGATGTGCTGTCCAACTACTTAACAGGTTTTAGGAAACAGAGATGCACAATGGATGCAATAATGGATATAGTAACCTGTGTGTAACATGAACGTGCATGTGGCAACTTGACGATAGCAGTATTCTTAGACATCAAGAGGGCATTTGACATTGTTAGTCACGTTCATGTTCTGCTAAGTATGTTAGAACTCGGAATGTCCGGCAGGTCCTTGCGATGGATTTCTGAATTTTTATCAGGGCGCAAAATATTTGTTCAGATGAGTGAAGGAAAGAGTGCTGAACATGTTGTCAAGCAGGGAGTACCACAGGTAAGCGTACTCAGCCCTTTTCTTTTTTAACTGCGTCATGGCTGATTTAGCGAGAAGACTGCCATCACATTTAAGATTCTCACTGTATGCAGATGATGTGTGCATTTGGACATCTGGAACTAATGTTCAATTACTTCAGATGGCGTTACAAGACGGCATAAATATTATTAACCGCTTTTTGAGCGAGAGAAGAATTGTTCTATCACATGCGAAGACCGCTGTATTGCCCTTCACTCGGAGACAGTTAAAAATTTCACTCTTAATCTGCAAGGACAACCTCTAATGATAGTCAAACAGCATCGTTTTCTTGGAATAATACTTGATCGGCAACTATCCTGGGTACTCCACATAAAAAAACTCGAAAACGAGGTCAATGCGATAGTGAATGTACTTCGCAGACTTGCTGGTACATCATGGGGTGGATCAGTATCGACCATGCTGACTGTTTACCATGCATTAATACGACAAAAAAATGCGTATTCCGCGCCCATCTTTCGCGGACTTTCACACACGTCAGGAGAGCGACTTCAAAGACTTTTAGCTAGAGGACTGCGCATATGTCTAGGAGTTCCACGAGCGACTTCTAGCCGTCTTGTAATCGCTAAGGCTCGCCAATCACCGTTTCCAGTTATGAGAACTACAGAAACATGCCGGCATTATTTTCGTCTTCAAACACAGCATAAACACCACCCATTGGGTCTAGACATAATGAAACAAGATAGAAGTTATGTTCATAAAGAAATTCAGGAAAATCTTCATATATTGCCATGAAATTAATTTCGGAACTCAGATGTCGAATATCCTCCATGGCTGCTTACTCTTCCAAAAATCGAATTCTTAGTAGATGGCATATTCAGAAAAAAAGACATAGGCATTCAAGCTGCTCAACAACTAGCCCTTTACCAGATATATATGCGGTATTCAGGATACATACACGTCTATACAGATCGCTTCAGTGCAGCAACCTCGTCAACTTCAGCATTATATATACGGCACCTCAATAAACAAGAATCATTTAAGTTATCTCGTGCGACTTCGTCCACAACGGCTGAACTATTCGCATTCCTATGTGCGGTAAAATTTATAACTTCAGTATGAGATGCGCAAAAATGGGTAATTTTCAGCGATTCACAGGCGGCACTAATATCACTCTGCAGCACAAAAGTAAAAACAATCAGTGATAATATAATATATGAAACACTTAGAGACCTTACAAAGGCAAGCCAAGTGCAGCATGAAATAAGATTCCAGTGGATACCTGGACATTCTAACATTCCTGGCAACACAGCAGCCGATGAAGCAGCACGACAAGCACACCTCAAAGATGATGCGATTTCGCTCCCAATATCAAAAAATGAATTACGCTTCATCATAAGGGCAACATCTTTTAAAATGTGTATAAATACGCGGTTTGACCAGAATTCGAAGAGCTCTGATTTATGCCATATTGATCCGCTCATTGAATTCAAATTTCCGTTGTCATTAGACAGAAATATGGAAACCCTTACTCATCGATTACGACTAGGCACTGCCTACACAAACATTTCTTACATAGAATTGGCCGTGCGGAATCCCCCGAATGTGATTGTGGATTTGTAGATGAAGATGTATATCACGTCCTTTTAGATTGTTCACATCACGACACACCAAGACGCCGACTTAAATCAACTTTATTGGCATTAGACCACGACCTTTCAGTTTAAGGAAACTTTTGGGCCCTTGGTCAACAACGGCCGTGCAAAAGAGCGCTCTAAAAGCGTTAACAACATTTTTCGAAGAGAGCGGCATTGTTGGCCGTTATTAACTCTTATAATGTTTCTTTTATTTCAATGTAGCTGTATATGTGTTTGTAGATTATGTTTATTATTCTGTTCTGACTATATGTGATAATGCATGTACACGATGTGTGCACCCAACGCTGATTAGAGACTGTATTGTAAGGTGCCATTATCGTTTATATTCTTGAGACTTTATTCTGCAGTGCAGTGGAGTGATTGAACTTCTTCATTGTATGTACCACGTTTTTTTTTTTCACTTTGTCGTGCTGCTGTGCAAACGTTCCTTATATGAGAAGGCTATTTAAAACCCTGTAATTTGTAGGTTAGACCCATTCAAGAGCTAAGGAGTAGCTGGCGCCTTATTTGTGCGTCAACATCTCCTCATATCATATCAATAAAAAAAGAAAGATTCTTACCATATAAATTCGTGTAAGTGCCGCACCCGTGTAAGGGCCGCACTCCAACTTCACAGACAATATTAAAAAAAATTAAAGGATCCAACCGAGAAGCAATTGCGTTCGATGCGCTGATTCCGATCGCGCTCAACAGCGAATTTTCGCCCGCGGCGTACATTCGCGCGTCGCTACTAGATTTGCTTTGACAAGTACAGTGGAACCCGGATATATCGAATAGGAAGGGGATCACGAAAAAAAGTCAGCCAGTCCACTAGGGTGGAGATGGAAGACCAGCGAAGCTGTACTATGGTGGGAATTATGTATTTCCAATTATGACTATTAAGATGTGATGGTGCAATTAGTTATTTGAACTATTAAAGAATGGCGAAATATATATGATCCGGTGGTTTTCATTTATTCAGTGACCACAGATACCATGGCCTTATGGTCGTTACGGTACACCGCCATAGGGTGCACGACAAAGGTTGGCACGTTCTTCATAAGCACGTCACCAACGCAGCGCGCGTTCGGTACGAACGCGGACAAAACGCCGCCGCCGTCGACAACAGTTCTGCGCGTTGTTTGTGTGACCGCACACAACCGCTGTCAATACGCTGGCTACGTGACGAACGGCTAAACGCGTTGTCGGCACTGTTAGGGGAGAGGCGGGCGAGAGCCCAGAGAGAGTCGGCGGTAGAGGCCGGCAGGGCTGCGCGCATGCACCGCAAGTGAGAGAGTGGCTCAAGCACACGCACAGTCTAGGAAAAGTTGGTCTAGGGTGCCTCGATGCCCTCCTCGCCCACCGCTCCCCTTCCAATGGGTAGTCGCGTTTGCTCACCGCTGTGCAGGGGCGTAGCCAGGGGGGAGGGGGGCGGAGGCTGATGGGGCTTCAGCCCCTCCCCCCCAAAATTTTTTCGTGCTGGTATGCACCGCTGACCAAAGCAACCACCGGGCAGAGAGATAGTTCAGGGGGCTCGTCCGCACATGGGTAGGCAGCAGAGGCGGCAGGTACCTGCCCTTGCCGGTCCCTGCCGCCTCTGCTGCCTACCCATGTGCGGACGAGCCCCCTGAACTATCTCTCTTCTCTTTTTCTTTACCTCCTACTCCCCCTATCCCCTACGACGCTGCGCCGTGCTCCCTTATGGGCTGCAGAATTAAGCGTCTCTTCCTTATGTATAATAAACACCTCCGCCGGGAATCATTCTGGATTGTGTCTACAATGTCTTTTTATTGCGATAGCAATTATATGGACACTCCAAAGCAGATTTCTTCCGTCGGCGTCGCCGTCGCCGTGAGGTTCCGTATGACGTCAATGGAGATGAAATCGTCGCCGCGCGCCGCCGAACGCTGTATGTGCGAGTGAAAGGGCGCGAGGGACGCGTGCGTTCACGGGGAGTGAACGCACGGTGGAGAACAAACGCGCGTTCTGTGCCGTGCTCCCTTAAGGGCTGCAGAAGTAGGCGTCTCTTTCCTCCTTTACAATCACCATATATGTAGAGCAAACGCGCCTTCTTCCGACGCACGAAAGGCCGTGGGGGGGGGGGGGGGAGAGGGGGGGAAGGGAGAGGCTCCGGCAACAGTCACCAACGCCGCACGCATTTTGTGCGAACGCGGGCAAAACGCCGACGGCGTCTACAACAGTTCTGCGTGTTGCCGGTGCTGCTGCATGTCCAAGTTTATACAGCTGATAAAGCTACTATCATTACTCCGTATAGCTTTCTACAAATTTGCTATCGCAATTGATGCTTCGCCTTTCAGGTGAAACTGCGACAATTTTTTTTACGCTCCAAAAGACATTTCGGCACGCAGATTACGAACTGCATGGGGCTGGATTTCCTGGCAAGGCCCCTGCACTTGGAGTCACATAACGCAAGGAGCCCCATCCGAGCACAAAGCTTCAAGGGCTTTACGATAGGGAGCGGGTGCGTTGCGGCATCTCGCAGCGTCCGCGGAATCTAAGGAGCGCATGGATTTCAATTCCTAAACTTTATGGGTATAAAGTTCTTATAAGCTTTTGACGCGAAAGGTGCACTGACATTTCCAAAGGCGTGCTTTAGATTTTCAATTCTGGAACTTTATAGGTTTAATGTTCTTATAAACTTGGGCCAACATGCGCGCACTGGAGCCCTCGTATCCAAGCCGTTACAGAAATGGAAGCATGCGCTCGCAATCTTACACACACGAAAATACTAAGTATCACCATGACTGTCAGCTGGAAGCTGATAGTTTTCTCCAAACATTTTCAGAAAGCACGCCCAATGTGATCGATCAGCTGGACCAGTGCAGGCAAAGTAAAATAAGAGAAAACAGACGAACGTTAACGGCCTATTATTAAGGCAGTTCTTTTTTACGGGCAACAAGGTTTGGCTCTCAAAGGCCATAGGGACATTGGTCCTATGCATTCAAGCAAAGCCTCCGCTGAAAATACTGGTATTTTGAGAGTGCTTCTTCGCATGCGAGCTGATTGTCGAGACACATATCTGAAGAACCATTTGGAAAGTTGCCCCAGTAATGCCTCGTATTTAAGCCCAGATGTACAAAACTAAATTATAGAAATTTGTGGTGAAATTACCAAAGAAAACCTAGACGCCAAAGTAAACGCTGCAGGCTGCTTCTCTATACTTGCTTACGAAACGACGGATATTGCTGGAATCGAAGAGCTTAATGTTTAGGCAAGGTACCTAAACAAGGATGCCAACGACATAGAGGGAGTGTTTTTAGGTTTTAGCGCCGGAATAGAGGCCTATCTCATTGTGACTGCAGGTTTTATGTAAATGTGTACAAACTTTTTCAGATTCTAGTCACCATTCTAGTGACCACTGCCAGCGCAGAGAGAATATTTTTTAACATGAGATTACTAAAAACCTACTTGCGCTCTACAGTGTCTAGGAACGCATGGTTAGGCTGGCGCTTCAAACGCCCACAGAGACGTCGGCATCAACGTGTCCGAAGTTATTGACCGCTTCGCTAAACTTCTCCGCCGAGTGAAATTTGTCCTTTAGATAGCGAAGCAGCAAAAATCAATACAAGTAAAAAGCTCTGTTCCTTCAGGTCCATAAACTCGTAATTATGAAAACGTATGACTGTTCATTAGCTTTTAAAACCGCCGAAATTTTCACCGTTTATTCTAACAGTTAGCATCATGATCAAGATTATCATGCGAATACGAAAATTACGAGGACATTAATAACTAACTTTGACCGACCTTGCGAATTGAAAGCCCGACCCACGCGGCGTTTCCCAACAAACACACTCGGATATTGGGTAGTTCAAGTTGCCGCATCATCTGTGGCTTTCGTTTGGCCTTTTCTTTTTAGCTGCGTGCTTTTACTTCTTTTTTGAACCGAAGCAATACCCTTCTTTAATATTGGGTGCAGAATATTGGTTTCCGCTCTGCGGGCAGTTAAATTAAACATTTTCGTACTGATTTCTGCATTATTTCTCTATTATTCTACCCATATGGTGGTGTCGCGACCGCCGCATGGCCCAAGTACATATAACAATTTCTGCGGTCATAGTTTTGTTCTTGCCTGGATCGTCTGTCTTTCTATGCACAAAGTTTACTATCTGTGACGGCGCAACATGCTTATTTGCCTTGTTAGACGCATTATATACAATGACGTTTGCTTAAATACGTATATTTACTGGATACTTATACGTATATTTAAATATCTTGTTGTGAGCTTTTGTGTATACAAGCAGTGAACTTTGTTTCCAGCGACAATTTTTTGCCCTTTATCGGGAATTGTATCTTCGCATTTGTATATGCCATTCTATCTTCGCATTTCTAATGTATATTTGCAGAACTCCTGCTTTTTATATGTACTCACTCTTGCGACTATAATCTCGCTGTAATTACAATGCGCGACCGGTAACAGCTGCTCCTGCGCAATCTATTGCAACGAAGGACTGCGTCATTGAGGTATTTCCCTGGGCGTTGCATATGTGCAAAAATGTATACAGAGTTCTTTAAAAGATTTGTCCTCAGCTTGTTCTTTTCATGACCTTTACGTTTGTCATATCAGCTGCATGCAGTGTTTTGCTGGTTTCGAACTCATATAGTCCTAAAGTTAAAGTTCGTGGGCTATTTTCTTTTCTTAAAAGTAGGTGCTGTTCTTCTGCAACGCGATAACTCTTCGCGAGAGAGAGTCATTGCATACGCCAGCCGTGTACTCACGTGACGCTTCCGAAGAGAACTATACGATCACTGAGCAAGAGTGCCTGGCTGTTGTTTTGTCGATACAGAAGTTTCGTCCTTATATATCCCCACGGCCGTCATTCCACCATCGTTACGGACCACCACGCCTTATGCTGGCTTTCCACGCTCAAGAACTTGTCTAGGGCGCCTGGGTCGCTGGATTTTACGCCTCCAAGAGTATGATTTCGAAATCATTTAGAAGTCTGGGGAATGAAACACCAAGACGCCGACGCTCTTTCTCGCTGCCCGCTTCCTACGGCCCCGCTTGACGCCTCTGCAATCGCTTCGCACGTCACCAGTTCGACCGACACTGCTATGGTTTCCTTCGTGGCCAACTGCCTATCGTCTTCGTACCAACTGCCTTTAGCAGCCACTCGCCTCTCGTCAGCTGGCTGGCCCGTACTGTCAACGCTTCATTGCTCACTTAGCTGGGGCTTCTCGTCCACCTAACGCGCGCCTCCATCGCCAACTCGCCCACATTAAGCTGGAGGATGGCATGCTGCATCGCCGCATTTACCCTCCTGACGGGCAACCCTGGGTTCCAGTTAAACCACGCTCTCTTCGACTTCATTTCCTCAACGCATTTCACGATGATTTGACAGCTGGCCACCTTTGGTTCCATAAAACCTATGACCGCCTTCGAAGTCGTTTCTATTGGCCTGGCCTTTCTGCTAGCATCGCGAGATACGTCCGTTCCTGCTTTCCCTGCCAGTGTCGCAAACTCCCAACATCTGCTCCTGCCGGCCAATTGCAGCCTAACAGCTCCGTCGAAGCAGACGTCGAGGCAGGGTGCTATCACTAAATTATCTCCGCGGTGTATTTCTGTCATCTGAAATGTGATCGCATTAAAGAAGATACACTTGTAGGCATTCAGACACGACAACACGGCTGCAGCACGTTCGGAACCAGCCATAGCAGACGACTGACTACCACAAGCGCTCTGTGGCCCGCTGCCACCCGCGCTATTTCCGCAGTCCTCTCACCGTCATTGTCACGGAGCGGCATATTTTCGAATGGTTTGGACGCTGATTAACGACACGCCGAATTACGAGCGGCAAACACGTGGGCTCCTGACTGTGCAGCGTACAATGCATTCGACATCGACACGCCGAATTACGAGCGGCAAACACGTGGGCTCCTGACTGTGCAGCGTACAATGCATTCGACATCGACACGCCGAATTACGAGCGGCAAACACGTGGGCTCCTGACTGTGCAGCGTACAATGCATTCGACATCGACACGCCGAATTACGAGCGGCAAACACGTGGGCTCCTGACTGTGCAGCGTACAATGCATTCGACATCGACACGCCGAATTACGGGCCCCGAAGTGTGCGCGTACGGCCACGTGGTAGTGCCGGGATCAACCTTGGCCCTTGACAGTGGGAGAGAGGCTGATCTGCGGTTCTTCGTCCATAGTGCGAGTGCGGCCAAGATTGTTGGGAGCTAAGAGAGCTGAATTCGGAGAATGCTACGTTGCGGCAGTTTCCCTACCTAGGGAACTAGGGAAAGGAGAGGCTATTTAAGCGCATGTTTTGGGCCCTGCTGATTAGTCTAGAAGCTGAACCTATGCGCTGCTGAGAAGCCGTTGGGGGGCTAGTGCCGTCCAGTATCGCCTGGGCCGCCTGGCCACGTCGGAACTCCGAGAAACTTGTTGACGTACGAGACGTCAAACCAGCGTCTGCAACGAAGCTCACGGTAGTTCACCTCAAGTTAGCTCAACCTGCTTGAGAGAAGACGTCCAATCTAGACTCCCGGGAAACCCAGCCCAGCAATTCGCATCCACCTCGACAAGATCGGCCACCAGCATTCTTCGGGAAAGCTTTGTGCGTCGACTTCATGGTTTATGGACTTGCTGCTGCTGCCCGGCCACGCGTATGACATCGTTTGTTTCTTTTTGTTTTCATTGGAACTTTCATTGGAACTTTGCTCTTGTGTATGTGATCCTCGCACTGTTTCATTTTTAGATGTACTGTTAATCGCTCGTATTTATTTGTCCTTATCATTGTGTATATTAAGCTCAGGTGTGTTAGTCTGTCTTGTGTCTTTCTTTATTATTGTATTTTATTAACTTGTGCGTATTTATCAGCCTATAAATATCTTGTTTTTTTTGTTTACTCCCGACTCTGACTCTTTTCACTGTGCTCGCTTGCGTACGGAACGACCAACCAGCTTGTCTACCCCGTCGATCGACTTCGCGCCGACGACGAATCGGGGACAGCTGTGACATAAACTGGCGTCCGCGAACAGGACGTTCCGTACAAAAAGCAGCACGGTGAATGGAGAACGACAATCGTGGAGATTGATCGGTTAGTGCTACTGACACATTCGTGTGCAGTGTCGAACGCACGTGCATGCGAATTGTGAGTGCTCGGTTTTAGGTAGTGTAGCCGCATTTTGGAGAGAATGGAGTCTGAAAAGTGGATAGAAAGAGGCAAACTGTTCGGCCTAGAGGGCGATGAGCTGAGGACATGGGTTGCGAAACAGCTGGAGCGGGCGTTGGCCCGAGAGAAAAAGGAGAAAGAGCGAGCGGCGGCGAAGGAAGCCGGAGAGCGCGAAATACTGTTGTTACAATTAAGGATTCAACGTATTCAAAGTGGCAACAGGAGCAGGGCTAGTAGCGAGCACCTTGAAGTGCAGGAGGAGCAACAGAAATGTGAGGTGCCCGTAGAAGTCGCACACGGAAAGTGCGAAGAAATCGCACGCACGGTTCTGCCGATAGTAGTAAGAGAGGCTAAACTTTGCGAGCCTAACAAAGGTGATGCCAGATCCGCAGACCGTGGCGTAGTTGTTGAGGGACCCGTTGATGGGGAACAGATTGAGCGCGACGAGATACTGTGCCAAATGAGTGCTAGAGAAGCAGCCAGGCCAGCTGTGGACGATTTGGAGTATGTCGCGAATGCTGCTCTAGCAGCAGTAGTCCGAAGTGACACAAGCTCGCTAGACGAGAGCACCAGGGCAGACTCCACTCGATCAGAAAAGTGCGCAGAACCGAAATGCGGGCAGGATAGTGCAGTTGGGGACATCGCCCAGGTAGGCGAGCTACGGTGCGCAAAGGAAAATGGCTGCATTTCCCCGGGGTGTCTGAAGGTCTCCGCCAGTGAGGGTGGCATTGAGAGGGGTGATTCACCCGCTGATCATCCGGACCGTGCGGTTGGGGTGGAAGTCGTGGCCGACGATATGCGCGCCGGTCATCATGAGGTGCGAGCTGAAGGCTCGAAATTTAGCACAGGAAAGCGTGCTAGGAAAAAGAAGCGGTGTCGCAGAGGCCGTAATGCGGCAGAGAAGGCAGCGCAGCCGAGTAAAACAAAGGGCGCTAAACCCTGCGGGGAGCGCAGTAAAGTTTTTCGAAAGGCGTGTTGGCGTATTGCAATATCTTCAGTAAAAGCGCGTCCGAACCGCCGGGTGAAGAAGAGAGAAAAGGGCCGTTCGTCACGGGGGCGGACAAAAGTAAGGGGGCGATTATGTTCCCCCTCGTTTGGTTCCTTGAAAAGTGTGCACGGCATGGCACAAAAGAGAGAGCCGATACGGCGCCGCGAATTAGGCATAAGCGTCAATAAAGTCGCTGTGCGATGCGTGACAGGCACGTTTCCTGTTTATGAAGTGTCGGGGATGGACAGCGAGGAGAATGGCCGCTGTACCTTTTGCATTCTCTCGCTGACAAGATCAGCTGTCAAACCGCGCCCGCCCCGAGTACGGCTTAAGGATATGGCTCTACCTTAAGCTACTAGAAATGAAAGTGACGCAGGTTTTTTGTAGAAACAGTTTGTTTGTTTCTTTAATTTTGCGTGTTAGGTTAATGTTTTAGAGATCGTTTGGGTGAGCAAGTTCGGAGCTTTGTGTAATTATTTTGGAAGCCCTCCGATATTCTGAGAGAGTTGGTTTGCCCGCGCATGAATTTTTGAAACTCTGTTTTTTTTTATGTGTCGTTCTTTCTGTAGCAGTTAGGCTTGCTTGTGGGTGAAATACGCTATATCAGTTTATTTTACGGAAGTGTTCGTGAAATTTTTTTTTCTTTGAGAGTGGGTCGCTTTATTTTGAAGGAGCCGTGGGGCGGCCTTGTCGTTTGGAAGAGTGTTTGCGCCGTTCCTTAAAGCGTGTCTTCCGCGAGCACAAAGGGAAACAAAGCGTTGGCGTGTGTCTCGCATGTGTGTTTGGAAGACGACAGGGTTTTGCGGTTCAATTGGTGCATGGAAGTACTTTGCTAGATGCGCAACTATTCTGGTAGTTCTGAGCGCGTGTTTGGCGCACCTTTTTTGGTTGCCATTGCACTAGTGCGTGTATTGAAACTGATGTGGAGTACGAACAGACGATTTATGGCAGGTGTGCTGCATATGTTATTTCGAGTACCATTTAATTGCGGTCATTGTGCAGTCGAGTTGGAGAATGTTGTTGTTGTGTGCCTGGACGTGTGGTGTTGTGTTCGATATTTTTTTACATGGTACACGTGGTTATTAGATGTATAATGTTATGTATACATGGAATGGTCTTCTTTTTCTTGTTTTTGTTTTCGAAAATGCCACTCGTGTAAGTGAATATTATGTGATAATATTCTGAAAGTGGGGGGCTGTGTCACGGAGCGGCATATTTTCGAATGGTTTGGACGCTGATTAACGACACGCCGAATTACGAGCGGCAAACACGTGGGCTCCTGACTGTGCAGCGTACAATGCATTCGACATCGACACGCCGAATTACGAGCGGCAAACACGTGGGCTCCTGACTGTGCAGCGTACAATGCATTCGACATCGACACGCCGAATTACGAGCGGCAAACACGTGGGCTCCTGACTGTGCAGCGTACAATGCATTCGACATCGACACGCCGAATTACGAGCGGCAAACACGTGGGCTCCTGACTGTGCAGCGTACAATGCATTCGACATCGACACGCCGAATTACGGGCCCCGAAGTGTGCGCGTACGGCCACGTGGTAGTGCCGGGATCAACCTTGGCCCTTGACAGTGGGAGAGAGGCTGATCTGCGGTTCTTCGTCCATAGTGCGAGTGCGGCCAAGATTGTTGGGAGCTAAGAGAGCTGAATTCGGAGAATGCTACGTTGCGGCAGTTTCCCTACCTAGGGAACTAGGGAAAGGAGAGGCTATTTAAGCGCATGTTTTGGGCCCTGCTGATTAGTCTAGAAGCTGAACCTATGCGCTGCTGAGAAGCCGTTGGGGGGCTAGTGCCGTCCAGTATCGCCTGGGCCGCCTGGCCACGTCGGAACTCCGAGAAACTTGTTGACGTACGAGACGTCAAACCAGCGTCTGCAACGAAGCTCACGGTAGTTCACCTCAAGTTAGCTCAACCTGCTTGAGAGAAGACGTCCAATCTAGACTCCCGGGAAACCCAGCCCAGCAATTCGCATCCACCTCGACAAGATCGGCCACCAGCATTCTTCGGGAAAGCTTTGTGCGTCGACTTCATGGTTTATGGACTTGCTGCTGCTGCCCGGCCACGCGTATGACATCGTTTGTTTCTTTTTGTTTTCATTGGAACTTTCATTGGAACTTTGCTCTTGTGTATGTGATCCTCGCACTGTTTCATTTTTAGATGTACTGTTAATCGCTCGTATTTATTTGTCCTTATCATTGTGTATATTAAGCTCAGGTGTGTTAGTCTGTCTTGTGTCTTTCTTTATTATTGTATTTTATTAACTTGTGCGTATTTATCAGCCTATAAATATCTTGTTTTTTTTGTTTACTCCCGACTCTGACTCTTTTCACTGTGCTCGCTTGCGTACGGAACGACCAACCAGCTTGTCTACCCCGTCGATCGACTTCGCGCCGACGACGAATCGGGGACAGCTGTGACAGTCATCATCATCATAACAAAAACATCGCGGCCGCCTACGGACGTGAGAAATTCTGGTCTATAGCATGTAACGACCCTCCTGTCCCCCCTCACTCCCCCTTGCAAACGGGAGACCCCCCCCCCCCTTCCCACAAAAACAATTCTGGCTATGCCACTGCTTGTATCCTCTGGCTTAAAGTCGTTGAGTACAGCTAGTGATTTTCGATAGGATTCATTATTACCAAGCGGTGTAGTAAATTTCGTTCTACCTGCTGCTTTCCAGCTGCCGCTAATGACCTCGACAATGGGACGAAACCGTGGACTGTTGAAGACTTTATTCGTCACGTGTGGGTCGTCATTCCGGACATCACCAGTGAAGTGCTCAAATCGGTGCTGGAATACGTCAAATCAGCGGGCGTCACCAGTGAAGCCGACATCGATAAAATAGAGGGTAGCAAGCTTTCAGCCATTGTTGGGCCCGAGAAGGCGATTGAACTGCTGGACTACTTTAGGAAGGAAGGTAAGTGGTGATACGTCCTACAGCTGCAACGCTTTAAAGCAAATTTTTTTTATGGCTAGGTTTTCGTCCCCAGAAAACTATCATCATCAGTATTGGCGCGAGCGTCGTCGTCTTTTTCTGCAGCTGGCTCGATGGCGCCTACAGTGTACTAGAACTAGTACACTGTAATGGCGCCCCTCGAGTTGAGCTCACGCTCGTTCTCGGCACGCGCGCTTGTGCCGCTGCTCCCACGTTCGTCGTCGTCGTCGTCTTCCCTAGCTGGCTCCGTTGCCGCTCATCATTCAAGCGTAGAATTTCACTTCTGTCGTCGTAATGGGGATGCCGCGTTTACGGGGGTTTGAGCCATTGGTTAAGGGGGTATGAGCCATTCATTATCTTACGTGACGGACACATTTAATTTTGAAGCAATTTAATTTCGAAGAATCGCAAGCGGCAATGGCACGCGAATGCTGCTAACCACGTCGCCGAGCAAACTCGACACATCGAACGCAAGCGACAACAGCGACGGAAGGAAAACAACGCAACGGAAGGAAAAGTTGCACGAAAGGGAAGCAAAAGTAGAAGAAAAGGGAAGGAAAAGTAGTAGGAAAGGGAAGGAAAAATAGTAAGTCAAGTATACACAAACGACAATATTCACTTACTCCAATTTTCTCGACAGGGCTGCTGGTGATTTTCTCCATTTTTTTTCCTGTGAACGCCGGTAATTAAAAACTCAGGAGGGCGACGAGGGGCAGGTCTACCCGGGCCACGTGTTTCAGTGGTGGCGTTGAACTCGCCATTCTCTTTCTCGAGGTTCCCTGCGATTGCCCTATTAAATGGACGTGAAAAGCACAAAGTTTGTAATTGGACAAATACTGAACTGCATGATTTGAATAAAATTTGCTTCATCTATTACAGAAAGCAGAATTCTAAAGGCATTTGAAATCAAACCTGTAATTCACAACAGCGAGTCGGCCTAGTTGGAACAGATTCATTTTTTTAAACTTTTGTGCGCAAAACTAACAAGGACGAAGAAAAGGAGCAACAGAAGGAGGAGCGCTCGTCCTTGTGTTGCTCCTTTTCTTTGTCCTTGGTTGTTGTAGGCGCGAAAGTTTGTAATTCATGACCCCATAGTCATAAAGAATTCCCGAAGCTAAGGCAAGTTTCAGTAAACTCAAACACAAAGCTTACGATCATACCTGCGCCCCAAAATCAGATCACAGTTCATTGATCTGCATCCGAAAGAGCACATCTGGAGTGGCTAAATGGGATATACGAGTTTGCAGCTTGAGTGAAAGTGTTACATTGTTTACGACAATCAATTTTGTCAGCTAGTCTTGTGCGACACTACGCTTTTTAGAGCGCAGATCTTAGGCGCCCGTTCCTGCATTCAGCGTCGCCGCGCCTCGGCGTCCTTTGACGTAACCGAGCGAACGAGCACAGCGATGGATGAAAGAGCGAACGCGGAGCGCAGCGGGGGACGAAAGACGGCGATAGCGAAGAGAGCGCAAGGAGGAGAGTGCACAGGAACCACGAGGCTGAAAACGGAGGAGGGTATGGCGAAAGCGTGATAAGAAAAGCGTAGTGCCGCACAAGACGAGCTGTGCGGCGACGAGCGCTGTGAGTTGGTGCCAGAGTGTAACGAGGTCGCAGGATCGAATCCCGGCCTCGGCGGCCGCATTTCGATGGAGGGGCAATGCAAAAAATCACATGTGCTGGCGTTGTAGTGCACGGTAAATAACCCCAGGTGGTCAAAATTAATCCGGAGCCCTCCACTATGGCGTGCCTTATAATCAGAGCTGGTTTTGGCACGTAAAACCGCAGAAAAAACAAGGGTAGCGCTCCGTCGTCTCTTCACCGATGGCAGGCGGCGAGCACGTCCACCGATACCATATATGGAAACAAAGTGCTGCACGAGCGCAGGTGTGTCTGCGGCGACTACTGTGAATCGCGCACACGCGTCACTCACGTACGCGCTGCCTCTCGCGAACGCGCGATTAGCGAGGCAATCGCGCCACACTTCGCTCCGTTTGCAAGGTGGCGCACGAGGCAGATTGTCCGCGCCAGGTGAAATGAAATGAAAACACGTATAGAGCTGCGCTCAAATTTTGCATTATGGGTATCGTAATCATCGGTGAATTTTCTTCTCACATTTTCGCCATACCCTCCTACTCCGCTTTCCGCCTCATGGGGCCGCTGCACCTCACTCTGATTTCCTCCTCACGCTTTCGTCGCTATCGCCGTCATTCATTCCCCGCTGCGCTCCCTCTTGGCCCTTTCATCTTTCGCTGTGCTCGTTCGCTCGGTTACGCCAAGGAACGACGCCGACGTGAAACGCAGGTACGGGCGCCTAAGAGTTGCACTCTAAAAAAGAACAGAAAATATTCAGACGCTGGTCTTGAGACGTATATATAGACGCAAATATTCATATGCGTAAGTGAGTTTACTCTTGCAAAATATTCGCGCTAGGAATGCATCAGTTAAGGTTGTTTAAAGCATATGTGATACAGCGGAGGGAATCGCAAGTTGGATTATATGCCCCATTGCGCGAAAAACCGTCGGCGTAGTCGGCGTGACCGAAAGATGGTACCGAAAATTGCCGATAGCGCAAAAAAGTAAAAACACGTGAAAAAGTTTCATATTGACGTCAAATTTCTTAGGGAGGTTCCTGTAAACAAAATGAATTATTGGCTTTAAAAAGAGAAATTGGCACATTTCAGCCTGTATGGCAATCGAACTCGGGCATCGGGAGTGCGAGACAGGCACGCTTCCCCGACGCTGCGGCAGCGCCACGGCGGCGGTTGACTAAAGATGTGTCTAGTGCGTGCGTCATTGCGCACGTCACGTCGCAGCTATCTGGCTGACTAATGTGTGGCCTAGTGCCTGCGTCGTTGGGCACGTTACGGCACAGGCAATGGGGAGGAGGTGGCGCCCTGTCATGAGTTTATAAAGTGAGTGTATAAAATAAAACGCATGAATGTCCAATTGAACGCTGCTGAGCGGTTCTTCGAGTTATGAACTCTTCGCGGGCAAGCGAGCGCGTTGAGATGCTTGGCGCGTTTTGATTTGTCCTTACCGATGCGCATGCAGTTCAAACGCAGGCGAGCGCTTGCGCGGCAAAAAAACATTTCACCACAGGGACTAATATTCCACACGTAAGTAGTCTCGAGTGTTTTTTGTGTTCTAGTGATTGCATGCTATCTTCATTTTACTACACGAACCAGTTACGAGCTAGCAAACGGGCCGCGCTTATTGGTTCGTTCATTGCAAGACAGTCAAAAAAGACAAACCTTGAAGTGACACTAAACACAAACAATAAATTAGTTTAAACTGATGAGGTAGCCCGTAAAAACTCCATTTTCCTTATTTTTGTGACAACGGTTTCATTATATATGTATATTTTTGTGTATATTAGAATACAAGGTTATTCGCTTATACCGATAAACAAATAACTACGTCCAAGCAGGCAACGTCACAATCTATGACGTCACAGCGATCTGGTACGGGAACTTCGACGCGGCTTCGTCACCCGTTTCTTATGCGGCTTTTCTGGCTTACAAATCTCTTCTCGGGGTAAGGGGGGGGGGGGGGGTCTTTGTTATTGTATAGATGGGTAAATTACTGCTACCAGTGAAATGACGTTTGTCTTTAGGGTCCCTTTTAAGGGATACGGACTCAAAAGTTGGCGGGTGGCTTTTTGCGTCGGAACAAAAGTTGAATTGTTGAAAATGACGAATACAACAAGAAAAAAAGAACAAGAAACATCTTATTTTTGCAATTTCCTGTTGCACCTTGCCTCCAAGCGGCCGCCGGCAGAAGCTGAAATTTGACGTCATAACACCACCCGCGGCAAAGGTCGGCCACAGCTGTCGCAGTGTTTCCAGGGGTGCCGGTGCCTTGCAGCGTTTGTTTAACCCCTTTCGGCGATCTTCGCACGTGGTCCGTCTGAAACACTATCCCCGTCGGCGCTCCACGCAGGTGGTGCGTCTTACATGCGCCTTCTCGCGGTCGTCGCTCGGTATTGACGCGTTCGTCGCGGCGGAAAGAAATGCCCAGACATTGCTGTTATAAGAACATCGTCGGTCGTTACACGCCGTCGCACACGTTTCCCAGAGACGAGAAGGTGCGTAAACTTTGGATATCTGCCTATTAGAGAGCTTTAGCTTGTCCGGTAATCGGGTAAACGCGGGCGTTGGGGCGTTCGGGCGGAAACGTAAACGTGACTACGTGAGCGGCCTGTATGGTGCTGCCACCTGATGGCGCAGAGCTCAGACAGACAAAAACAGCTAATATTGCAGTAACCAAGTGTACTCTACTTCGCTGCTGGTGTAAATCTTCGGCAGCAACACGATTACGCCACTGCCGAAAATTTACACCCGGAAATGACCAATAATTCTTGCATAAGTGTCTGGTGCAGAGCGAAATCTTCGCGCTACGGTTCGCGAAAATCTGACCGGCAGTTGCACGGCCGCCTGCTCTTCGTCGCTTGACGCGGAAGGCTCGTAACCGTAAGCGGTAATATTTCTTGCTAAGTTGGAATGGTCCTCATCTTCAGACGTGTACTCATCGCTGGTAGACGCACCAGACCTCGAATCCATGCTCGCGATAGCGGCGTCGGCGCGCTTCGAATGACCGCGGCCGGCGGCTGGCTATCCGACGAGGGTTGCGTCACGTCACGCCTTCCAACTCCCGCGGGTCGGGCGGCGAGGCGTGCGCTCACAAAAACGCCAAAAATAAAGCCATAGGCTCAAAAATGAGCTAAGTGACTACTTCTTTTCCGTGTAATCACACACTGAAGATTCATTTTCAGCATTTTCATAAAATTTTCAGATTTTGTGTCCGTATCCCTTTAACAAAGCAATTAAATGTACGACACTTGAAAGCACTTAAAAGTATTGCAACACCGGTGCCATCACAGCGACACGTTGCGTAATGGCACGTTAGACAGCCATCACGTAAGATTTGGTAGCTAATATAAAACATACCTTAATGCATCGAGAAGGGGGGGGGGGGGAGGGGGCTCATCACCGCGGTTTGTTGTTCATATAGCTGAAAGAATGAACGATTAATTGAAGTATGTCCCTTTTTTTTAGGTTCCTGTCACCAAGCATCGAACAGCAAGAAGCCACTGTACCGTGAAGACACAAGGTGAGAGATTTGCTCTTGACTAATCTTGTGCATGCAGGTCACTTGCATGTGAGCCTAGGTGCATTTGTCACCGAAAGCTTCGATCTATAGTTTTATAGTGCTAGTTGTTTGGCAGACACTTGAGAAGGTTTCGAATACACCGTATCTGCCGGTGCCTGACGTACTTGAGAAACATGCTCTATAAGAAAAGTGAAGAAACGCAAGACCTGGTGCCTAGTTCTAGTCGTTGCAAGCCGAGTAACTGGTCAAACGAGACACCAGCTGGAAATAAATAAAGTAAGCCTCGTAAATAAACACTTGTATGGATTGCCTGCTGAGAGAGAGAGAGAGAATAGACTTAATTCAAACGAGCACGCGAGCGTAGGTAGCTCCTCCACTCTGCAGTGGGTGGTCCCCTCAGTCCAGGAGTCCAGCGGCCTTAGCTGCCCTTCTCGCTTCGTTGACCAGGTTGAGCTGGTCCGTCGAGTAAGAGCTGGACAGCGCTGCCTCCCATTGCCGTGTGGTCGGGTGTGAGCTGTGGTGTGTTTGCGCAAGCCCATACCATGTGGTATAGCGTTGCACATTGATCGCAGTGTGGACATTTATAGGAATACGATTGTATGCTGACTGTTTGGTCAATTCCGAATGCCAGAGCCCTTCCACCCCTGTGGGGGTAGTCACTACAGCGTCACTACCCCCACTGCCGAAACGGCTGATGAAGTGGCCATCGCCCTGGCCACTCTTGATCCCACCTGTCACACCATCGTGTGTTTCTCTCGCTCAGCCGTCACTAACTTCAGCAAAGGCCGTATTTCTCCTCAAGCTCTTCGTATACTCCGCCAGGCACCACACTCTAAAGAAATCATGACCTCCCTGACATGGATCCCGGCCCACGCGGGCCCTGTCCACCCACACCTCCCCAACCTCAACGAGGTCACCACTCCACTGCGCGAGGCCTAGTCAACCGCGCCGGAGACACTGGAGACGAGTTGGACACCAGGGACAATCTGACTACTTAACGATCTCGTTAAGGCATTTACCTTAGTCGCCGAACCTTCCCCCCACCTCACCCCAAGTTCAGCCGGGCGCAGGCTAACACCCTGCGTCTGCTACAAACAAATACGTACCATTCACCCGCCCGCCTCCACCTTATATTCCCTGAAGTTTACAGTACCCCCAACTGCCGGTGCTGTGCCACTCACCTGGCTACGCTTCGCATATGCTGTGGGAGTGCCCCGCACACTACACGCACATTAACACCACGACCCTCTCGTCGAGGTTGCGTGAGGTTTCTGCGGAGCTCCGCCCTCGACGACCAACCTGGGCGACCCAGCACGCCCGTGAGGCTGTGGCGAGGCAAGCCCTCGACGCAGTAGCGCACCCAGGATCTCTGCCAGGGGGGGGGGGGGGGGGGGGGGGGGGGTTTGACTGTTTGCCAATACCATCTAAACAGCACTAATTTCGATTTCTTCACGGGAAATTGTCAAAAAAGTGCGCTTTTTGCGAGTGTGCAGGACGATTGCGCGTATTACATCTTAGTTGCAGCACTCAAATGCGTAAGGAAAGAAAGGGGGGTTAAACAAAGGGGGGGGGGGGGTTAAGTCGGCCTCAGGGGGGGGGGGGGTTACAACCCCCGAATCCTCCCCCCCCCCCCCCCCCCCGTCGGTGCGCCACTGCCTCGACGTCCCCTCATGGGAGGCTTAGGCCCGGCCATCTCAAAGTGCTGGTTCCACAATAAAAGCTTGTTCCTCCTCCTCCACCCTTTGAAGAGGAAAGTGCAGCAAAGCTGGCGCTCTGGTGGGATTTGCTATGTGGGGGTTTAGCTATATTGGGGATTTGCTATGTTGAATTGGCTAGAAAATGCTAAACCGATTCTTTGCTACGTACTCGGGAAAGAGGCTTCGGTGCCGGCTGCGAGTAGCACAGTAGACTTAGACGATGGTTTATACAATGACTGGCTCTGAAAGTACTGGCTCGGCGTCCACGGGCGATGGCGTTCGCAGAAAGAGTCCTTGACCAAGGCCGCGATTTTGTTGCGATGCCCTTCCACTCAATTATATGCCACTCTTATCCACCGTTCACGGCCGGCTGATCGCTTGATAACGCGGGCGGGACGTCGCTCTGACCACTGACAAAGCGCGAAAAGTGCGAAAAGGAATGTCATCGGAGAAGGAATCGCTACAAAATCGCGGCCCAAAGCTCCCGTATATACAACCAACGCTAACGCGAACTAGTCTCACACCTCACTCCTCCGTTGACATACTTTTTTATTGCGATAGCAATTATATGGACACTCCAAAGCAGATTCTGCCGTCGGCGTCGCCGTTGCCGTCGTCCGTCGCCGTGGTTTCCGTATGACGTCAATGGAGATGAAATCGTCGCCGCGCGCCGCCGAACGCTGTATGTGCGAGTGAAAGGGCGCGAGGGACGCGCGCTTTCACGGGGAGTGAACGCACGGCGGAGAACAAACGCGCATTCTGTGCCGTGCTCCCTTAGGCTGCAGAGGTAGGCGTCTCTTTCCTCCTTTACAATCACCATATATGTAGAGCAAACGCGCCTTCTTCTGACGCAACGAGCCGTGGGGGGGGGGGGGGAGGCAGGGAAGGGAGGCGACGTTTAGCTGCGGCACCAAGTGCCTATTTATTTCAGAGGCTCCGGCAACAGTCACCAACGCCGCACGCATTTTGTGCGAACGC
>NC_051159.1:115020828-115044552 GCF_013339745.2 Dermacentor silvarum | reverse complement strand
AGGCGAGTGCGCACTTCCTTGACTCAAACTGTTACGTGCGTCACTCCTGGCAGTAGCGAAAAGCGCACCTTCCAGAAATCAAAGGAGCGTTACTTTGTGGTGATGCGTGTGCGTCGCTTCATACGATTGTTGTGCTATACAGCGCGTCCTATAGAAGATAGTTCGATTGAAGATAGATTGAAGATAGAGTGATTGCGTAAGGCATTGCGCTGTGTGGCGTACAAGCGAACCGGCGCTCACAAGCTGTCGTGCACCGTCGATTAGATATTTACATCTGTCCTGACCCCAAAGCAACCAAGTGTGCGACGTTTCTTGTGCCGTGTTTTGTGTGGGCGGAGCCTTGTTTAACGCGCTCCCAATACTCGGTACACTATAGCGTTGTTGCATGCATTCCTCCCCCATCGGAATGTGGTCATTATTCCTTCTCTGTGTTAACGATGTTGTTAATGGCGTGAGTCCACAAACTGAGGTTCGCCTTTTCGCGGATGATAATTGTCCTGTTGTTCGGTCGAATGAAGAGCGTTCTGACCCAATGAATGAGTTGATAAATATATGTGAATTATACGCGAATTAGCTTCGACAATCAGCATGCATGAAGGTATCAGCAAAGCAATCATCACTTGTGTTTGATAATAAATTAAGTAAGAAAATTATTTAATCAGATGATGAAGGTTAAATATTTCGGCTTGACTACCACCCCATGGTATAATATACTGCACATTGCCTTCACTGATTGTTTTGTAAGTTCAATAGAAGCGATTACTCTAAATAATTATTCTGGTACGAGTTCGGTGCGTGTGAACTGTACAGAAGTGGTTCGCTCCCTATTTTTGTCATCCGCTTTCTAGCAATTTGACTCTAAATTCTTCAGACCTCCAAGTTGTCACAGACGAAGGAAAGCAAAGATGATGGTGTTTCGAATTCTTTTAAATTGCGTGAAAATGCTGGATGAACAGCAACATGGCAATGTATTACACGTAGTTCCATCTTCATATCTGACGTTATGCCATGAAATACAGTTTTTGCCTTAGCAACATGAGAAATGGTTACTTCTTCACGCGTACAGGAGATGCAGCTTTTGGCATCTAACCGTAGCACTTAAATAGAAAGGAAATAGTACTTTTCTTTTTCACGTTCATACCATACCAGTAGACAATAAAAACCAGCTTGAAGAGGGACTCTCATAGCTGTATTCGGGTCTCAGGAGGATGTCACATGCAGTGTGCTTTTTTTGTACGCTATCTGTACTGTATACATTTTTTTTAACAGCAGAGCTATTTAGCTCTTGGTTAGGCCGCGTGTGCGAACAAAAAACTGCGCCTGGCGATGACGTCACTCGACCACGTGACGTCATTCGACGACATGACGTTCACTCGACGAGACGCGGATGCGGTCCATTCTGGGTGACGAGGCCGGCGCGAAATGCAGCATGTCGCATCTCGACGCCGGCTGCAGCCGGGTCACGCCGATGAATGCCGGATACGTCGGCCACGCCTCGCACCGGACTATAGAGTGCTGAGCTTTCGCTGGCGTGGTGTCCCCAAGGTCGATCCACATAGGTCGCGAAGCTTCGGGCGAAAAGCAGTTCAGAACCAATTGTCACCGACATCAGCAAGGGTGTTATGGGAGCAGCGATTGAAGCGCGACTATGTTTGGAGGGAATAAACACTGGGAAAGAAAAAAAGCGTTTTTAAGTTAAAGCGAGACGCAGTTAGATTCATTCAACGAAAATTTAATTTCTATTCATTTTATATACGCATGGCGAGAAAAGATACAACTTTGTTTTACTTGATCATTATCATAAATACCTTTTTTTCAGGGCCCACCGTGAGAGCGCCCATCGATAGCGGCGGGCGTTGACGCCGCTATCACTTGCAATGCCATGCAACTCTGGAGTGCGTGAAAGGCGCGCTCGTAAGTTCACCTGTTACAATACGCCCCCCTCACATGTGTTGTGTTGCACGTCGACGTTTGTCTGAATTAGGTGACACGGTAGTTTTATTGTTTCTTAACCTGTGCAGTCAGAAGTAGTGAGTCGCGACCGTCAGATACTTGTTTACTTTAGTTGTTTTCGTGCGACTGCGCTGGCCGACGGCTTGGCGTCCGACGAAAGGACGAGCACTCTACGCAATCTATGCCCAAAGCGTTCGTCGACCTCCAAAGAAAGTTTGTTCTGTGCAGCGATGCGATTTCGACACCCGTACTTGCCCGTACGGCTGATATTATCCGGCATCGCTTTTCGCGCTGAAAACTCGGAGCGTCCATGAAGTTGAATGGCGGGGCATTTGAATATACAGCTCTAATGGCAGGCCTCCGAAAACAAAAATCGCGCCTATGAGAACAAAATGACGTCACTTCTGTTTGTGACAGTATGACGTCAAATTATTTTTTCTTCCGCCGGAAGTGTTCCCTCCTCACACAGATGGCGCTAAGCCCCATGAACCGCCGATAAACAATCATGTTTTGAACGTATGGGCTTCTATGGGAGCTTCGCTACCAGTTGTATTTACCTTGGTGTCCCCGTGCAGAGCGCCCTCGCGCGTCAACGCTACGTCGACTATAAAGTGGCCTTTAGAAGACTGCGCGCCGACCCCGAGTATCGTCCCGATACTCGGAGTCGGTTAAGTTTAGCTAAGAACCAGCCAAGCCAAACCAAGTTAAGCAAAGGAAAGCAAAGTTAAAGCTAAGGAAGGGCCACCACCATCTTCGCACCACTTAGTGTGACCCTGCCCCTAATTTTCTGACGCGGCTCAAATATTTTCCCTGCACGGGCGCCTTGTTGCCTAAACGCGCTGCTCTAATGTGTTTTAGTTCAGCATCAAGCCGCGTCATTTCAAGGGAGTACTTCTTTGCCGCTTGTGTTTTGTAGGCTTACTTGTCATCTTCTTTATTTTTTAATTAATAAACCACTCCCTGTAACAGCCCTGTTTCATGGCATTGGAAGTAGATATTATATTCAATTGAATTTCATTTTATTTAATTTCAGTGGTACGACAGGGCAGTTCTGCGCCGTCTGCGGCTATGGTTCCTGCCGCAGGAGGCGGTTCCGAGATGGGCCAATTGTGAGTAAAAGATTTGCCAAGCTTGGCCAACCTTGCGTCGTGTTGCGCAACTCACAAAATGGGCAACGCAACAGCGCGTACAATATTCTGGAGAAAACACAGCTTACTTATTTCTCCCGTTCTCCCTGTAGATGCGCACCACTTTCAGTATGTGTTCCCGCATGATAGTGCAAAGTATAAGACGAGAGCGCACTTCTTTGATGCCGGAGCTCAAACTGTTACGTTGTGGCACTCCTGGCAGTAGCGAAAGCGCATGTTTTAGGAAAGCAAAGGAGCATCATTTTGTGGTGATGAGTGTACGCCGCTTCCTACGGTTTGTTATGCTATACAGCGTGCTAAGAAAGTTGATTGCATAAGGCATATTGCGTTGTGTGGCGTACAGTACAAGCGAACCGGTGCTCACAAAGCTGTTGCGCAGCGTCGATTAGATACGGGCTCGTCTGTCCTGACCCCAAAAGCAACCAAGTGTGTGACGTTTCTTGTGCCATGTTTTGTGCGGGCGGAGCCCTGTGGACTGGTGATAGCCTTGTTCCTCGGCATAAACTTTGACTACCTTAGGATGTTTAACGCGCACCCGATACAACGGTACACTAGCGTTGTTGCATTCTTCCCCCATCGAAATGCGGCCGGCAGTCGAACACGTGACCCCGCGCTCAGCATCGAACCATCATTGCCATTCAGCCATCGCGACGGGTTAAGAAAAGCATCGCTGATCTTGTGATCCTCTAAGATGGCTTCTTCAGCGGTTTTCTTTGTTCTTTAGCTGACGCGCCTCATCTCCTAATAACACGGTAATTTGTGCGGATGATACTTTATCTAGTGTATTTAGTGCATAAAGTTCAAAAAGACACAAGGCTCCAAGCGCGTTAGAAACCCTGGCACAACGCCCGATAGCGCCCCGCGTCATGTATTTCTCATCGGGGGCAATGTCTGCTTCCTATGCCAATGAGATTCTGGCCACCGGCGGCGCTGTGGCTAAAGTACTGTACAGTTACTTGGCAGTCGTGCGGTCACGCTAGGCCGCCATGATACCGATTTTGATCCTGTCGGTGCCCCTGTCACACTGCAACCGAAGCCAAAAGTCTGAAAATAGATCACTGACGGCCATGTCGGCGGAGCGTCGGCTGGAAAGTACGTACATGCCGGCAGAGAATGGATCATTTATTGTTACCCTGCAACAACACGACCATGCACAACGGTTTAGCGTAGGAAATTCAAACACGGAGGCGCCTCCGAGGCGAAAGCTGGCCGCTGCGGATCGTCGTCCTGCACAGTCTCGTCCTATTTCTCCTATGATATATCTGCATTTGGTTTAGACTTGGGTAATAAAACTTCGACAACGGACTATTGGCGCCAGCTCGGTGCTGTTCTTAAGATCCGTTCTTACCCGCCGTGGTTAGCTGGCTTGGGTGCGCGAATAATGCGAAAAAAACCATTGCGTTGCACAGTCCCCCAATACGGCGCAGTCTCGTCGATCCGCTCTTGCTTTCTTGGGCCTAGCTCAGTTTCTCCTATGATAATATGCCGTTCTTGGTTCGTGGTTGTTTAATAAAACTTGTTGGGCAAGCTAAGCTATGGCGCCAGCGCGCGATTCCCGGTTATGGGTGCTGTGGGGGTCAGCTTCTGTCTTATGTAGAAAAAAAACCAGCAACACCCAGTCAGCTCAGGCGTTGCCTGGTTGTTTAGTGTGCTGCATAAGGTGGTCAAAGAGGGCGTGCTCAGAAGGCACGTAAAACCCCAGGTCAGGTATCGGTTTCTCCGAGCTTATCGATGGCAGGTTGTTCAAAACTAAGTGGATTAAAAAAGACCATGCTGGCTTATGATAATTATGTGCACGTTCACTGCAAATGAAAACCAGTCGTGGTATCCATTATTCTATGCTATATCCGCATTCTGCGCCGCGAGAAGGGGGCGGTTTATACTTTGCGTTGCTGTGGGGAGGAATTTTGGACATTTTTAGGGCATTTGCATCTTGATGGTGTGAAATGTTGTCATGAGATTTGTGATGAAAACCCACCAAGCTTTAAAGCGGCAGTATTGAAAATATCGTAGCATAGCTAAAACGGTTTTCTGCCTGTTGATGGTGCAGTGTTTCTCTGATTTCAATAGAACTTACAATACTTGGAAATCAAGCAGTCACTTTATTTGCGTAGCACAGACAAGACCATGACCGGTCGTGTAGTCACCATTACACGCACGGCGTACTGCCCTCCGGCTTCTCCGTCTCGCGCCAATCTCGGAAATGGAGTGACAGCCATCTTTACAGGCTGGCGCGGTTCGCGTGTTCCGGACAGCGGTTAGGGTCTAGATTTTTTTATATTCGGCAGCTGAGGGGAAGGTTGGACAGTTATTCATCTTTGCCAATGCCTTCGCCCCTGTGTTGTCAGACTAAAACGCCGACCCAACAGCAGCGTCACATCAGGGGAGCTTCGCGCCGATCCTCACTCTTCTTGCGTGCGTACTCAATGCGAACGACAATTTAAAATTTGGGCAGTTGGATATCTCGGAAGCACAGGACCACGCTAGAAGAATTATCCAAGTGAAACCTGTGTAGAAAACATGACTGCCTCTAACTTTTGAATACAAACTACACACTTTACTCAGTCAATAAGAAGTTTATATTTCAATTTTGGTTAATGACTGCTGACAGCGATAATGATCATCTCACCTTTGTGTCTCCGCCTGGCACATAACTGATTTTGCGCAGTTGGTCTGCATGTGCTTCCAAGTGCTGAACTTTAAGAAAGCCATAAAGCGTATTTGAACACCCGGTATATCTAGCATTTATTGTTCTTAAACATTAAAATTTGGAAAGATATTTTGCATGTTCGTTATAAATGCGTAAGCCCGGGTCGTTCTTTGGAGTTCTTGTGGGATACTTTGTTCCTTTAAGGAGATTCTTTGTGTTCAGCTGAGTGACAACCTTCGTTTGCTTTGGAGGACTAACTCCCGTATTCTCAAACAGCCCTGGACTCGAAGCTCTTACTCCACTCTACCTTGTTGAGCACAGCGCCGCTTCTCGACTGATAAAGACGCGACAATTCTCAAGAATTCCCGTGAATGATCATGAAGCTCAGTGACCACTTCTGTGGAGGGATGGCGGTTGCCATCTTCTCTCTTGAGTCGTAGTGGTGTGTTGACTAGAGGAACGTTCTTGAATCCGGGCGTAACGCTCCGCTCCAACGCAGCAACCACTACTCTGGTTCTTTATAATATGCGAATCACCGCGTATGAGGACTCACGACGCCACCTACAAGAATAACGATGTGGCGTAGTAGCCGAGAGCGCGAGCCAGCGTCTTCATGTTTTGTTTCCCACGCGACGTCATCCTTTTACACATGGCGCGCATCTGCTCCCGTTTCTCTAACCACGCGACGCCATCCTAGGCCCGCGCACTGGCGTTGGCCGCTGACGTCATGCTCCCCCACTTCGCAGCCGTGGCTCGAGGCTTTGCCCCGCTCCGCGAGAACGCCCACTCAGATAAACGGATCCGGTGGGCTTGAGCCTCCTATGCTTAATGTACGACAATATAACTGCGAAGTTACAATGAAAAACTTGTAGCGTACGAACGGCACTGTGCTCGTACTGGATATTGTCAACGTGTAACTGTGATCACAATGAGTGCTACAGTTAAAGAAAAGTTTCCTATGCGTAGTTCTTAGTTTAGCTGTTAGTTGTTATTATTTATATATGAACACTTCAGCGAGAAATCTCTTTCATTAAGCGGGTTGGTCGCGGAACCGATGCAGCAAATGAGGCAACCGTTGACACCCCAAGGGGAAACTAAGTTAATCAGGCGCGAAGGCGCTCGAGCGGACCTTGGCGTGCTTGGCAAAAGGGACGTCCCCTTGTTCATTCGACGCTACCGACGGGACGAGTAAGGCACGGCAGGTGCCAGGAGGTCCAAGGTGTTCATGAGAAAAAATAACTACGGCAACTTCGCAACACCACACTCCTACGGAATACAACTAAGCTTGTGAGCGAGCTAGCTTTACTTCTACATGGCTGATACGACTGGTACTCGCGAAAAATACTTTTGAAGAATGCTGGTGGCCATATTTTTTTTGCGACAGGGCCATATCCCTGTCAGCGAGGGGGCGATGCAGAAATCTGAGGGGGGGGGGGGTCAGGACATCCGGACGTCCCCCCTGGATCCGCGCCTGTGGGTGCACACTCTTGGTACGAAGAACCGAGGTACATGTCCTAGCTGTATGGGTTTGACAGTTTGTGTCCTGTATACGGTATTCCATCAATGCTTGAAAAAAAATTGGAGGACGCTTAAGCTTCGCTTTTAAGAGCGGAACGTGATAGCGTTATTGGGACCCGTTCGCATCGCATTGTTCGCATCCGGCAAGTAGGCTTCATTCACTGCAACACAGAACGTGGGAAAGCCAGCTTACAAAGACCGAGCTTACATCGATACCCTTAAAGTCGGCTTCACTTTTAAACAGAAATGCGTTGCTGGGCAGACGTTTTTCCAGGGGCAATATAAGTGGTCGCATATTAAAATGTGAAGGCCCTAGCACCTTGTTTTATTATTTTATTAATTGTTTGCTATTGCCCCGACGCGCGTGCGTGTCCAAAACACATTAGCAGGCGAAGTCCCAATTTGACCTGCCGTATGGAGTCTACATGTACGCGCTGTTTTAGGGTGGTGACAACTCCAAAATTTTGAGCGCTATTTACCGCCAAATTTGGTGAGCAGCCATTTTGATTCCCATTTTCGCTAGAAGTCGCGGCGCATACCTGCTTTCTTTTTGTCCCGCTCTGATGTACCCATTTTAGCGCGATGTATTAAATTTCTTTAATTTAGTTTTGCACCAATGCGCACACGAAAGATGCATACAACTTTAATATACTAGTTGCATTTTCCTTTTATTTTAAGACATCAAACTTATTTTTTTTTTTGGCACGGTGGCGTGCTCGTGGTAGTATTTTCTCACGCCAAGATTGTGAACTGCATTAAACATTGTCGTCACCTTCCACTTGTAAACACTATATAAAGGGTGTTTTTCGAAGTGTGCTGTAATAAAAACTGTGCTTACAAGCCTGTTTAACTAAAACGTGGACGTGCCATGCACTGCTCTCAGGCACGCTATGGGTCTCATGGCTGCTGAGGCCAAAGTTTATTTTAAAAAAATGTGGTTGATCCCTCTTATATAGGAATCGGTATAGAACACGAAAGTGAAACGTGTCTTCACAGAAGTAGTGTAATGTTTATTGCACATTGATATTTAATGTCTATTGGTGTTTTGTGGCTAAAGCGCCCTTAGGCGTTGATGCACCCACGCTGACGCCTGGTGGCACGTCTCCTCCATCCCGACTACCAACGTCGATGACCATGAGCAACCGTCGTGCATATGGAAGCTGCACTACGCTGCACACGCTAGCACAACGCGAAAGACGAAGCACGTAACTGACACACTAATACAACGCGCAAGACAAAGCACGTAACTGAATCGTCACCGAGTCAAATCAGCGCGTACAGCGCGTCGTAATTGCAGCCTCCGCGATCAACTTCAGAAACATTTTCAGAGCTAATTGCGGAGGCCACGCTCCGCTGTGCTGAGTACGGTGAACGCCACTACCAACGCCACCTAGGTGGCGTTGGTAGCGCTTCTTGATGCCAGCGTCCCTTCGAATGCTGGCATCGAGGCGTCGTAGTGCTGAGACCACCGAAGCGTTCACTGTCGGTGCGCGTTAGTGTCATATGCAGTACTTCTCTTTTCTGCTCGTAGGCGGCGGCACCGCCCCGAGCAAGAGCGCGGGTACACGGAGGAGTGTTAGATATATAAGGCGCGTCTGTGTAGCTCTCTGCAAATGCGTTTGTGGCGCAATGGGTTAAACGCTCGGCGATCTATCGTCGCGGACCGAGAGGTCGTGGGTTCGATTTCGAAATTTTGCATGTTTGTGGAACTTTTTCTTCTGGTTTCTTTCTTTGTATTATGTTCTATGACGTATTTCCGTGACGGAAATACGTCAGTGAAGTCTTGGTGGACCCCGGCATAAAACACTTTCGTGTTAAAATTGAATTAGTTTCACGGCACGCCGCTGTAGGTCTGGTAGAAATGCTGCAAAAGGGGTTTGTGTTTGAGTTTCCTCGTAGCAGAAGTATGTTTTCTCGCACATTCCAATGCGCGGCTGCTATTGGTCGCTGTGGCGGCTGCATCGCGGCCGCCGCGGGGTGCCGCCACGAGTCCACTGGCTGCTCGCAGTGGACGACTGCGTTTGGCCAGTGGCGCACCGACGGGGGATTCGGGGGTTGTAAGCCCCCCCTCCCCCCCCCCCCTGAGGCCGATTTAACCTCCCCTTTTGTTTAACCCCTTTTCTTTCCTTACACATTTGAGTACTGCAACTAAGATGTAAGATGTGCAATCGTCTGCCCACTCGCAAAAGCGCATTTTTTTACAATTTCCCGTGAAGAAATCGAAATTAGTGCTGCTTAGATGGTATTGGCAAACTGTCAACCGCCCCCCCCCCCCCCCCTGGCAGAGATCCTGGGTGCGCTACTGCGTTTGGCTTACGTTTAGCGCGTCGTAGGCACCAAAATCGGAAGTCCTGGCGTGTACGTTAAAGACGAAGCCCGGTATCCCCGAAACCGGGCCGACGATGGTGGTGTCGGCGGTGGTGTCTTCGCAATGGCGGTCATAGACACGAAAGGAAAAACCGTGACGGCGGGCTCCGTCAGGACCAGATCGTCGGAGGCAGCGGAAGAAATGCCAATCGCATTGGCGTAATCAACGGTTGGAATCGAGACAGAATAAATAATCAGCGACTCCAAGATGACCATTAGGAACTTCACAAAGGGCTGGGTCTCCACGGAGGCGGTAAAATCCTGAACCGCAGAGCAGGAGACTTCAAGAATGGCAAAATCACACTCAAATACCTCAAATGGATTCCGGCACACATGAGAGAAGTAACCACAGAAGACCCGAGCACCCCTCCCAACCTCAACGAGAAGGCCCACCGAGCCGCGCGAGAACTAACCCACCGCAGTTCGGACAGTGACGGCCCGACACCCCGCACCCCTCGCGGAGGGGGTGAGGACTGCGCCGGAGGCGGCGACGACGAAGTAGCGATACAGGACGACAGAGACAGACTAGTCACGTACCACGACATATTGACACAATATAAGAAACGAAGAGAAGCATACCCACAACCGCACAAACAACTAGACAGATCTCAAGAAACAGATTGGAGAAGGTTGCAAACCAGAACCTTCAGAAACCCCGTACACTTAAACAGAGTAAATTCTACACAATACCCAGAAGCGAGCTGCAAGCTCTGCAAGCACGAACACGCAGACATGGCACACGTCTTATGGAAATGCACAGAGATCAGACCAATATACAGAGAAGACAACATAGAACCGGACCTTCTCGAGGAGCGGTGGCTAAGCGCTCTGACAAATCTACATGACCAACTATGGGCAATCCAGCGGGCCCGGGCAGCGGTGGAAAGGCTATGCCTCACCGCACATAATACCCGGGAGGCCTGAGCCCGGGCCGGCAACTTCGCAGGTGCTTTTATCAATAAAGTTTTTCCGTCCGTCCCGTACGTTAACATCCAAAATGAAATTTGAACTGCGCGCCACGGTGACATTACGAAGGCAGAGCGTTGTGGCCCCGCCCCACTCCGCTGTAGCCTTCGCAGTGCAAGGCATTGAAGGAGGAAGGGGAGCACAGCGGAGGCAGTGTTTGATTGCCAATAACTCCGCTTCTGCTGAATGCATTGAAGTACTTTTCGCGGCAAAATATTTCTGAAATCATAACTGTTACTGTTACTGTCATCATAATCATCAGCCTATTTTATGTCCACTGCAGGACGAAGGCCTCTCCCTGCGATCTCCAATTACCCCTGTCTTGCGCTAGCGTATTCCAACTTGCGCCTGCAAATTTCCTAACTTCATCATCTCATCTGGTTTTCTGCCGACCTCGACTGCGCTTCTCTTGTCTTGGTATCCATTCTGCAACCTGTAACCTGTAATCTGTAATCTGTGTAATATTCTGTAATCCATCCTGTAAGTTACTGTATATGCTACCAAAAAATGTCACAGTTTCGCCCTAAGGGCGAAACAATGAATGCGATAGCAACACAGCAATGTCATACGAAGTAAGGTGAGCGGCTTTGGTAGCAATATGAATTGTAGTAAACATGAGCTGATTAAGTAAGCAGGTGTGCTGCGGCGTAAGTAGACCGACATGAAGAGAGACTC
This sequence comes from Dermacentor silvarum, assembly GCF_013339745.2. Taxonomy (NCBI): domain Eukaryota; kingdom Metazoa; phylum Arthropoda; class Arachnida; order Ixodida; family Ixodidae; genus Dermacentor; species Dermacentor silvarum. Next base: position 115,033,275 of record NC_051159.1, on the reverse strand, counting down.
GATGACCACGAGAAGGCGCGTGTGAAACGGTGGTGTGGATGAGAAGCGCTTCCCGTGGGCACGCGTGCGAAGGGACACACCTGTAGCGCTGCACTGCCGATCCGGGCAGCATTGCATGTGTAGCGTGCGTTGGAAAATGTGGCCTGACTATTACTAACTGAATGAGCAAGCGTGGTGTGAGCGCGCACAAACAAACATGAATAGATCACACTGAATGACTGCAGACAACGACTGTCAAAACGCTGGCAGCAAGCGCATACGCCGCAGCGGGCGAAGGTAAAGCTTTAGGCGAAGCTGCGTGCGGTCTATCGCTTCAACGGAAACTGAGCGGCGAATGCACAGCGCATAGAAAGGTCAGAGCGGTGTGGAGATAAGAGACGGTGCGGGCGAGCGACGAGCGCGGTTGTTGGCAGAGTAGAAGTGCGCCCCCCCCCCCCCCCCCCCCCCCCCCACGCTCCCTCCGGCGCTGGCTTCCCGCTTCCTTGCTTGCGCGTGGGAGATTGAGTGCGTTCGCTCTCCGTGATAGCGCGCTTCCCCACACGCTTCCGCTCGGACATACGGCACGCGGCGAAGATTTAATCTATACGGAACCTCACGGCGTTGGCGACGCCGACGACAGAAATCCGGTTGAAGTGTCCATGTAATTGCTATCGCAATACAAAAAGCCGGTAGGGTCAGCGCTTAAAGTTTTTTTTGCCAGGGGCTTTACCAGCGCTCGCTAGCGCGCGCCGAGCGCCGGGGCGGAGTAGTAGCAGACGACGCGGGGCATGCACCACCCTTATGAATCTATGCGCATGCTCCGCGCTTTCAGGCATATCAAATCAGGCATATCAAATCAAATCAGTTTATTATTATTATTACATCGTATGTTAATGACAGCATATAAAATATACAGACGAGGGTCCCAAAGTACAAGACTGCAACGGGACCCTCGATCTTGCCAGCAATTAGCGCTCCGCGGACCGCCGGCCACGCGCTAGCGTGTTCCCTAAGGGCCGTTTATAATCCGACGTAATGCGAGCGCGCGCGCACGCTACGTCACGTTGGCGAAAACGAACCCCTCTATGGGCTTCTTGCGTTGGAGTTTGAGGTATAGTAGCGGCGCCTGGTGGCGGCGAAAAACGTCATCTGGGTAGTACCAGCTTGGATAGTATTGAGCCCTCGCTGTGGCGAAGCACGTTTCTAGTCCGCGTTTTGCGTCGATTCGCACTTTTTTCTGCCCTGTTTCGAGTGCGAAAAGGCTCGTCACTTCTCACAGACCATGGCGACCAGGCTGCGAGCTGGCCGCAGCCTATATTTATACGAAGACGGACTCTCCGTGTGCCATGGGACGTAATGCTGGAAGCAGAAGACATCGGTGACGCCGATCCGGAGAGACCTAGCTCAGCCTCGAAAAAGCGTCACCGTCGTTACTGCTGCGTCGTAGGCTGCCATGAACAAGAAGGCCTGAATCCCAACATCAGATTCCACCGTTTTCCTTCAAGGCCTCACGAAGTGGAGCGTCGGGCGCGCTGGATAACTGCAATTCGTCGCGCTGGGTAAGCGAAATGGAAGATCGACATAGCAGCAGGCATGGCTGGTGATTCACGATTCGAGACTCGGCCACAGCGACAATTAACAATTCGACCGGTGCGAAGTGGTGAAGTGACCAGGTGTGTGCAAATGACCACAAATGGTCGGGTTGATTCGGTGACAATTCACTACCTCACTACGAGCAGCACAGGTTAGAGTTGAATGTGCTCATCCTTGACCTAGCCAGCACGTTGAGGCAGCACAGCAAGGTAGTATTGATTACGGTACATCGATGTTCGAGCGCTGTCATTAAAAGCTATATCAAGCGAGCAGCGCACGAGTTCGCGCTGCAGCGCGATTCGCACGTACGTACGTTACTGCGAGCTTATATGCATTGCATCAGTTATTTATCAATTGCTAAAGGGACAGATGACCGCTACTACAGCGCAGGCATAATTCCTTGTCTAGCGACATGCAGTCAACAAAGATTGCAGGAGACACGCCGTTTCGCGGCATGTCGAAAGACCGCTGCCGTCGCGGCGCGTACGATCGTGCGCTCGAGCAGTTCCGTACACATGTCTGCTTATCGCTGCTGGGAATTCATTCGTAGAAAGCATTTCCTCGCGTTTGTGCGCCTGATTCTAGCAGCGTGCAAACCTTACCTGAAGTTCAACTTCGCACGTGCGTGACTCGCTTCACTTGCGATTGATCCGCGCTAAAACTTCGCCGCTTATTTCTTGAACGGCGTACACGTATTCGGCGTTTCATAATTACTTGCCTTTACGCAGCATGCCACCCACGGAAAAATCTTCGGCGCCCGATATTCGCTGCAAGCCGTGGTACAACACAACCGAAAGTGGCGGGTCCATTTTGTAAACGTGCTTCCCGAAGCAGACGACCGAGCTTGGTACTTCCCAGTTTCGGATTGAGGGCGTATTTTAGCACCATTTTTGCAGCGCCCCCTGGGCAACGCAAGAGCCCCATAGTCGAGCGCACCGGCGCAGCCAACGTAACCGACGGCTTCCGACGCGCCCCGACGGGCCCCGGCGGCAACACTCCAATTGGCCCGGCGCTGAATTGGCTCCTGACACATTCGCGTAGAGTACACTCTACATTCGCGCGTTGGTCGCGTCGACTGAGCCGACCCACAATGCATTTCGCGCGAAGAAATAAAGGCGCCCACGCCGCTTCGCCGATGGTTTAAAGCGGCGCGCGGGCTTGGGATCGTTCTGCGCATGCTCCTAAGATAACAGATGGCGTTTCGGCTGGCGCAGCGCAACCGGCGTAGCGTGGCTGGCCGCGAACGACGCTGGCCCGCACGCCGATAACGTCGGGCTATAAACGGGCCTTTAAAGAGTGGACCGTACTCTACATGGTAACATAACAATGCCGATGGTGCTTTCGTCGGGCGACGCAAGTGCAGTACACTAGCACCACTTAGAGCACTGCTACAACAGCGGGCTCGCCGCAGATAACAGCTGGACGTGTACCCGTATATAGCGGTGGTGCACAATGGTGTTTGCGCTGCTCTATTATATTACAACATAGCGTATTTACCTTCATAATGAACGCACTCGCATAATGAACGCACCCCCAACTTTAGTCGTCAAAATTTGGATTTTCTTTCTCCCGCGTAATAAACGCACCCTGAACTTGCTGCCGTGAAGTAGGAGACACACAGTACGATTCGGCGTCCGATCTAGCGTCCGGCGGTTACGATTGTATCGGACGCCGTATCGGACGCCGAACTGTACCGTGTGTCTCCTACATTTATTGCCATAGCAATCATATGGACACTCCAGGAGCATTTTATTGCGATAGCAATTATATGGACACTCCAAAGCAGATTTCTGCCGTCGGCGTCGCCGTCGCCGTGAGGTTCCGTATGACGTCAATGGAGATGAAATCGTCGCCGCGCGCCGAACGCTGTATGTGCGAGTGAAAGTGTGCGAGGGACGCGCGCTTTCACGGGGAGGGAACCCACGGCGGAGAACAAACGCGCGTTCTGCGCCGTGCTCCCTTAAGGGCTGCAGAAGTAGGCGTCTCTTTCCTCCTTTACAATCACCATATATGTAGAGCAAACGCGCCTTCTTCCGACGCGCGAAATGCCGTGAGCGGGATGGGGGGAGGGAGGGGGAGGGAAGAGAAGCGACGTTTAGCTGCAGCACCAAGTGCCTATTTATATCAGAGGCTCCGGCAAAGTCACCAACCCCGCACGCATTTTGTGCGAACGCGGGCAAAACGCCGACGGCGTCGACAACAGTTCTGCGTGTTGCCGGTGCTGCTGCATGTCCAAGTTTATACAGCTGATAAAGCTACTATCATTACTCCGTATTACTCTACAAATATTATTACTCCGTATTACTCCGTATCATTACTCTACAAATTTGCTATCGCAATTGATGCTTCGCCTTTCAGGTGAAACTGTGACAACTTTTTTTTTTGCCGTCGACGCCGACGATCGCGGCTCTATCTCCCGCGTTCGAGAGAGGAAAGCGGGGAGGAAACGCGCCATATTTCGTCGCGCGCATGGCGCCGGTGGGAGGGGAGGGAGCAAGGCGGCGAAGCAACTGCACATTGCACAGCCGCGCGCCCCCTGTCTTGAAAGCGATCTGCGTCGGGGGCTGAGTTTAGGTGCGACAGCGGCTTATAGCTTTGTGCATGCTCCGTTATCGCCGCCCAATTTGCGTTGAAGCGATACACTGTACACAGCACGAAGGTCACTTCGCTCGCTGTTGCTGCCGCACTTCCTAAGGCCAGTGTTTCCACAGCGAGTGTCCGCGGTCATCGAGTGTGATTGGTTCATGTTTGCCTGCGCGCGCTGACACCATGCTGGTTAAATTTCTTTGAAAGTTTATACGGTCGTTAAAACGACTAACCTTATTTCGTATAGCTGTCCACGCATTTGCTATCGCAGTCTGTGGTGCGCCTTTCCGGCGAAACTGTGACTTTTTTAGAGGTGGCCGCGGGAAAAGAATCGATCAAAGTTTTACCCCGCATAATAAACGCACCCCCCAACTTCGTGCATATTTTTCGGGGGAAAAAGTACGTTCAATATGCGAGTAAATATGGCATACCTAAACACAAACTTCTTTACATGTGCTTGAATGCTTGAACCTTATTTTGCATTTCTAGCCCTTAAATGAACTGACAACTGGCCAAAATGTGTTGTGAGCCGTTGATGGAAATAAAATTATCATAATTTATAGTGATAGAATCCACCATGCTGTTCGCGATTTAAGTAAGAATTATAATTTTAAATTGGCAAGGAAAGTTTCAGAAACCAGTTAGTGCGCGGCCTGGCGATGAAACCTTGGTACTCCGATGTAGTTTATGAGATTACTGTATACGTAAGTAGGCTGTTATTAAGCACAGCATACTTATTGCTTGAATTTGCAGTTCGTGTATTATTAGACGCTTGCGCTTTATTCTATGCGTATTACGACGCAAAGAAAGCCCACGCTCACGAGTGGTACATGCGTCCCACACTGCACAGCGGCGCGCATGCTGTGGTACGCGCCCGAGTTTGCAAGTACCGAGAGTTGCGTGATCTCCCTGTCAGATACAAAATGCCATCGACTAGTTGTGCCGTAAATGGGTGCCATCACTACAATATTTGCGCACGCGTGGCTACGGCAACACGCTGCGTATCACCTGTAAAAGCGTTGTTTCACTTTCAAGTACCTAACTTGGCTTGGTTAAAAAACACTCTTTACTGGTTAATGACCAAGGCAGTTGGACAGGAAACCACGAAAACACGTAGATATTATTGCAGAAATAATTTATCACTTCGGAAAATATGAATCGCAGGACATCAGCTTTCTAAACAATAAAAGACTTAATTTCTCACTGATACAGCCGCACTTGTCGTCTAACTCCCACCAATGCCGGCGTACTCGTATAATCCCTATCGCGCTCACGCACCTGTCACTGTTTTCAGCATGCTTCCATTGATCGACTACATCCTCAGTGCAAATCGCAAATTCTGACAAAAATTGTTCCTCGGCGTTTTCCGAGTTACTGCCACTTCATGATTAAGCACTCTGACCGCTAAGTTTTGTATTCAGTAAAAAACGTAGGTACCATGAAATTGTTTTTCAGTCCATTTAACACACCTCTTACGAAACTAAAAGGAATTCTTAACAAGTGAAAACGTGTTCAAAAGAGGATCCTTGTAAAGTTGCGTTTTCGCTTCGAAATCACTAATTCAACTGAGCGCACTTGAATTAATCGTCATATAAATTACCTCTCGCAATTATACACTTTACCGTTCTTGGCGATGTTGATTTTTATATGCAGCAATATGCCATACAAGCACGATGCCTACGTGAGCATGAACCAATGTGGGCCAGGTATGGATGAAAGATCATAGCATGCCTCAATCAATTTTTATTGCGATAGCAATTATATGGACACTTCAACCGGATTTCTGCCGTCGCCGTGAGGTTCCGTATAGATTCCAAGGGCGGTAAAATCGTCGCCGCGCGCCGTATGCGCGAGCGAAAGCGCGCGGGAGACGCGCGCTATCACGGAGGGCGAACGCTCGGCGGAAAGCAAACGTGACCGTCGCGCGAAAGACCGTGGGGGCAAGGGAGGGAGGGAGGGAGGTGGGGCGGCGCTGTGCTCTGGCACCAAAGGCGTATCTTCCCACTCTATCTCCCACGCGAAAGCAACAAAGCGGGAAGAGGGGGGGGGGGGCAGCTTCTCCTCTGCCAACAATTCCTTTGCGCTTTGCCCGGGGATGCCGGTCGTCCGCACCGTCTCTTATCTCCACACGGCTCTGACTTTTGTATGCGCTGTGCATTCGCCGCTCAGTTTCCGTTGAAGCGATAGACCGCGCGAACCTTCGCTTGCTGCCAGCGTTTTGACGGTCGTTGGCTGCGGTAATTCAGTGTGATCTATTCATGTTTGCTTGTGCGCGCTGACACCACGATTGTTAATTCAGTTAGTAAGCCAATGTGTCCAAGTTTATGCAGCCTATAAAACTACTATCCCTACTCCGAATAGTTCTCTACTAATTTGCTATCGCAATCGATGCTTCGCCTTTCGGGCGAAACTGCGACATTTTTTCCCTCTCTTTTCAGGTTCATGATGGCTTTAGAAATGCAGCGGCAGGGGAATCAGCAGAACTGGCAGATGATGAAGGCGATGCAGGAGACGCAGAAAGAATTCCTTGGGGAGGTCTCGACAATGATGAAGGAGACATCTTCGGTGGTCAAGGACACGCTGGAAACGATGACCAAGCAGACTACAGAGCAGGCAAACATGCACCGGGAGACACTTACGGCCATGCAGAATAACACGGCGGCCGCGAGCAGGATGAACTCAGAGACGCTGCTCGCGGTGCAGCAGAGCATGAATGAGACGCGCAAGATGAATTCGGAGACGATCAAAATGGTCAGTCAAAGCATGGCCAATATGCTCGAAGCACAGCGAAAGAGCGCCAGAGAGATAGAAGAAATGATTAAGGAATCCCACCAAAATGGATGCGTCATCTCTTGATCGTACGGTGGGAGCAAATAAATATGGCAGACAGCAACTTTCCCACCTTTGCCGAACAGTAGCCTATAAGATGCGCCCAGTAACACATCTATTTTTCGAAGCTGACAACACTCATAAGTCCAGTGCGATGATTTTCAATAAACATATATCCGCAAAAAAAAAAAAGGCCACAGACCTGCGCGGCACACGCAGCAGTCGCAGCGTAAGCTGGATGAGCGGCTCCATAGGAGCTCCATTTTCGGCACCACGCACTACAGCGTGTTCGCGGAGAAGTGTTTTCGTGTCATTTTCATGAGAACGTTCTGAAATGTCCGCCCGGCGTCGACGACAAGCTGCGGCTTGTGCTGGCATCGCCTTTGAAACGGGGTGGTGACAAATAGTAACGTAGCCTGCTTGAGTTAACCAGGCAACGTACATGCAGCATGAAACTCCTATATGCAACTGCTGCATGTCGGGACACCTGGTGGAGCATAACGGAACGCGGGTGCAAAGTTTGTACGTATCGACGCTACGCGGTGCGCGTGTCACACCGCGTGTCAAATGGCACGATACGATGATAATGATGATGATGATTTACATGACATTCCCTTTGAAACGGAACGGTGACAAACAGTCACCTAGCCAGCTTGAATTAACCAGGTATGTCTACATATTTTTCATTAGAGCAAAATATTAATACATGTCCATAATCTTTTTTTCTTCAAGACTTCTCTATCTACCTTTTATCGCTTCCTATGCAACTGCTACATGGCGTGCCACCTGGTGTAATAATATGCAACTGCAATGCAAAGGGCGCATGTATAGACGCTAGGCGGCGTGCATCTCGCATCGCAATACAAGTGGCACGATACGACGCTAATGATGATGATGATTTATTGGCATCCCCTTTGAAACGCGGTGGTGACATAATCACATAGCCAGCTAGGGTTAAACAGCTGCACAGTATACAGAGTTTCCCAACTATCATGTACCACGATTAAAAAATATGCAAATTCCACGTAGCTGGACAGAACCAAGCTTATGTTGTTTGCCGTCGCTTGGAGAAACTCAAATTATTTTTGTATTGCGCCTAATTACATAATTAGTATTAATTAATCAACTTCCCAAATATAATTAGATGAAACGTGTCAATGAGAAAATTGTAAAGCAACATGAAAAATTCCCGATACAGCTTTCTGTTGCTCAATACGTGCGACATAAAAGTATTTTTCCGAGCGTGAAAGCCTGCTTCAAACCAACACTTACCCCTCGTTACACCTTTACAACAAGATTTACCCAGACATTTACCCCAATCCCACGTGCCATATCTGCAAGACCCAGCCAGCCACACTTACACACATGCTTTGGGACTGTACACAACAATACCACGACACTAACCCGACGACCCTCTCGTCGAGATGGCACGCTGCCCTGCGTAGCTCCAACCTCGACGACAAACTCTGGGCGACCCAGCAAGCCTGCGAGGCGGCGAAGAGGCAACACCTCGACGTCCCCACGTGGGAGGCCTAGGCCAAGCCACCACCTCTTGCTGGTTTTAATAAAGTTTATTGAGTCAGTCAGCGTGAAAGAAGCCCGCGAATACGCGCAAAGTGCCTCGTGTACCCGCGGTGGTTGTTTAGTGGCTATGATGTTGGAGTGCTAAACACGAGGTCGCGGGATGGAATAGGGGTGGTCGATTATATTTTTATTCGATTAACGATTAATTATTCATCATTTTAGTCTTGAATCGAATAATCGCTTTCGATGCAGTGTTTTTCATCGATTAATCGATTAATAGAAATTTTTCATAGGAATTTTCATAGAAATTTTTACAATTCCCTCATAGTTTGGATAATCTCTGGCACGGAGTAGCGGGCTCTCCGGTCAAAGGCAAATACCTCCTGGCCAATGAGCCCGCAATCTCCATCGCGGAACCTTTATTTCTTTCTGCGTGGAGAATCTTATCCACCGCACGGCTCCGATTGGACTTGTACTTGTTCCCATGAAGTAAATGCCTGAGGAGGTTCTATTTCCCTCCAATTCTCATCTGTCCGTCCTCCATGTTACAAACCTCGTCCCAATGCTGTTTCTCTAGCGTTTGGCAGTATTCGGTAATCTCTCGGTTCAATTCCACGATGCGTTTGCGAAGCCTCCGATTAAGTTTTTGGATTTTCCACCTGGAAAGTAGAGATTCTTTGGCATCTATGAGATGAGCTAACTTGCTATCCATTTTGTCTACGGCAAGGTTCGTTTGGATGGACTCGGTGGCCGTTTTCGACGTTGCAGATGGCCTAGGATAGCCATCCATCAAAGTCGGACAGGCCTTCGTCAAAAACGCTCTCCGATCTGATTTTACGAAGTAGATCCCAATCCGTGAAAGCGAACGTTCTGGGGGGTTTGCCTTGTAATTGGATAGTCGTGCTGAGTATGCAGTGATCACTGCCAAAATCAATGCCGACATTAACCCACGAAACTTCCCCCTCGGAGCCCACAAAAGTGAGATCCGGAGTGGAATCACGCGAACATGAATTGCCTGTTCTGGTAGGAAAAGTGGGTCCGTGACCAACGTAAGATTGAGATCTGAAGCCGTTTGCCAGAGGTCGGTCCCCTTGGACTCGGTACGAGGGTAACCTCACGCGTGGTGTGGTGCATTAAAGCCCCCGGCGACCACGATGGGTGCTCTCTCTTTCCGTGCCATGGAGACCTCTTTAGAAAGAATTGTATGGAATCGGTGATGCCTGCCATTCGGCGAACTATATAGATGTGGAGTAGAAAGAAACTGTTTCTAAGGCCACCACTTGGAATAATTTCGACAAAGGAGTGTTCTATTGTGCTGCGCCTCATGTGTAGATCGTGTTCTATGAATGTGTGTTTTTTGGCTACCAGTGTACAGATGCCCCTGCCTTCCTCACTCTTGACAACGTGAGATGTGTACCCTGGAAGGGTGACTCTGTCCGTGAGTGTCTCTTGCAGTAGAATGACCTGTGGCTTATCGACCCGGGATCTGAGAAACTGCTGAAGGACCGCCCTTTTCTGAAGGAAGCCTCAGCAGTTCCACTGCCAGATCGAGAAATTTTCAACGTTACCTTTCGCAGCCATCGCCGGAAATTGCAACTACCTTAACCTGCGATTTATTACCAGGCGTCGCCATACAGGCTGCCTTGCTCTTAAATCTGTGGTTTTGCACTGTCCGTCTGGATCTTTACCACATCCTTCTTCAATTTGGCCATCCTAGTGTTAAGAGACGCAACCGCTACCCCAGGTGGTCAAAATTAACCGGAGCCCTTTACTACGGCACGCCTCATAATCAGAACTGGTTTTGGCACGTAAAAGCCCAGAAAGAAGAAGATGCTTGCTTAAAAGGTTAGTGTACTTCTGCTAATTAGCAGCTTTTCCGTCACCATTTGTTGAAGAAAAGTGTTAAGCCTTAATTAAATAAAACGTGGTAAAAAGAGGGCTAGCCCCTTGAAACTCTTACACTCATTCCTATAGTCATATACACTAGGCTTAAAAATTTAATTGAAGACATGTATGGGCTTGTTCCTGGCCACAATTTTGGGCTTCCGCAACTGCCTCTCGACACAAGACGCTTTCCTCTACTCAACCTAAGGTTGGGGAGCACCTGTTGCTAGCTCTTGACCTAAAGGGCGCCTTTGACAGTATGTAACATGAAGCTATACTTTCCGAGCTCAATAGCCTGCGGAGAAAAGGTCTTTAATTACATAAGAGCATTCTTCAGCGGGAGCAAGGCTACGATAGGAATATCGCAAGTCAAATTCGATCCGTTTCAAATGCCAAACAAAGGTACACCTCAAGGAGTGTGATCTCACCTCTGCTTTTTAACATCACCATGTGTAGACTTGCGCGAACGCTGGACGGTGTCCCGCAACTGGGTTACACCCTTTACGCGGACGATATAACCCTATGGGTCACGCGCGGGTCCTTAGCAAATAAGGAGCAGACCCTCAAAGAGGCGGCCACTGCAGTTGAAAACTTTGCCATAGCCAGCGGTCTCTGCTGTGCTCCCGAAAAATCAGAAATAATACGCATCCACGGGAAACGATATAAAAGTAATGGGAACATAGAAGTTCGAATCGAAAATCAGCAAATCAAAGAGGTCACCGTTGCTCGGATCCTGGGTTCAGAGCAACGGCAGCGCCAGCCACACCATCAATTTATTCAAGTCGGCAACAAAAGTGGCAAGTATTATTCAAAGAATCACCTTTCACAAAAAAAAAAAACGAAAGAAAGCGACACTGTACGTTTAGTACAGGCGCTCGTAATCAGCAAACTAACATACAGCCTCCATTTTCACACACTCAACAAGAGTGAGGAGGAGCTGGTTGATTCTATTATAAAAGGGGGGGGGGGGGGGGGGGGGGGGGGGCTACAAGGTGGCTTTGGGCTTACCGGTAAGCACCCCGACAGACAAGCTCCTTGGGCTTGGTGTATACAACACATACGCCGAGCTCAGGGCGGCAACTTTAATTTCACAAAGAAACCGACTTAGCCAGACTAGATCTGGCAGGGAGATCCTGGTGAGGGCGGGTATTCCACCACACCCACTAAACATAGACGAGGTGCTGGTGGATATTCCCGGTCCCATCCGAAGGAGGATTTCAGTCTCTCCTGTCCCGAGAAATGTGCACGAAGACAGAAACAAAAAGAGAAAGGGTGAAATGGCTAGGTAAACTAGTCAGAAATAACGAAAATACCATTTATGTTGATGTCTCTAAATAGAACTGGAAGCGTGCAGTAGTCGCTGTCATAGGCAATGACAATACCAGTATAATCTCAAGCGGCTCCCTGATCACGTCCTCGGTTGCCAAGGCAGAATGCTCCGCCATCGCCCTGGCAATCAAGGACCGAGAACGGCCACGGGGAGTCATTACAACACCGTCATTTAGATTATCAGGAGACATGTCGCTTCTTTATGAACGGCCGTCTCTCTTTCAAGGTTAGCAGAGCCTCCTGGGAAGTAACTTAAGAATACATACAGAATGGTCTGGTGCCCGGACACGCAGGCCTAGAGGGAAATGAGAAGGCTGACGCTAGAGCTCGGGAGCTCACGAACCAAGCGGAGGAGCCCACGCCCTTTCATTCACAACAACCCCCACGCCCACGAAAGCCATCGCGAGCGAGGAGAAGGATAAAGACCCGGCATGCATGGCACCACGCGATATTCTTTCTCACCGGCGAGGCATGCGGCAAAAAACTGCGCCCTCCCACAATCTTTGGAATGGGAAGACGCAATAGATCTCCGCAGGATTCAACTGGGGTCTACCCAAAATTTATTCAGATTAAGCAAAATTTTCCCAACGACGTATGGGCATGCCTGTCCGTGGTGTAGCGACTCACCGCCGTATTTGTACCACATCTCATGGGGATGCCAAAATAGACCGCCAATTTTAAATGCCTACTTAGCTAGGCTAAACTAACACCGAGCAATGGGAG